>NC_092115.1:39426227-39498727 GCF_045679555.1 Salvelinus alpinus | reverse complement strand
TTATGAATGTACTCAGACAAACACACTAACACACACACTAACACACAGATATAAGCATAGAAATCAATGAGATAAGGTCTTTATCTAATCAAGGAGGGTGTGTTATTGGATACCACAGCCTTCCCTTAAGTGTGTAACTGTCTGGGGGCCAATCCCAGTTAAGGGAATATGGCATTTTCTCTGTTAAATATCCTAATGCACTTTTCAATCTGCAGAGTAATTTATATGCTAATGCCCAGGTTATGTCTGCATTAGATTCCCTGGCAGAGTGCTGAACGTTATCATGGAGAGGGATGGAGGGAGGAAGGGATAGAGAGAGTGAAAAAGAGAAGAAAGAGAGAGAGAATTTTCCCCTGGGTCTATTATGCTAGTATGTAATTATAAAGAAGCTGGTCAGACCTGGAGAGTAGCCAGCCAGAGAGCACCTCTCTCCCCCTCTATCCCTCTCTCACAGGTCCCACTCTCTGGAGGTCCAGTGTTGGGTGAACATGTCTACATGCAACTCATCTGAAAACTGTCATATATAGAACTAATCAAACTATTCAACATCTCTGAAATAAACGTTTTGGTAAATAAAAATAAATGGTGTAGTTTTAAGAGTTACTGTCTTTTAGGGACAGCTGATCTAAAAACAGTTATAAGGAGAGTTGATCATTGAGGAGCCCTAGGAGTGGTTAGACAGCCTATCCTAGGTCAGTTGTTAAGACCATAGGAGTGGTTAGACAGCTGATCCAGGTGATAAAGGGGCAGATTAGACCTAGAAGAGGTCACACAGCCGAGATCTCTATTCTTATTAACATAATACCTTAGCTTCTAATTGCCTTTTTTGCATATTCATCCTCAACTTGGACCGATCTCATGCTCTCTCTCTCTCCCTCCCTGATTCAGAGGGGTTGGATTAAATGCGAAAGACACATTTCAGTTGAATGCATTCAGTCTTCTCTCTCTCTCCTTCTCTCTCTCTCTCTCTCTCTCTCTCTCCCTCCCGACCTCCCTGCAACCCCCCCCACCCCCTCTCTCAGACAGTACATGTTATTCTGGTCTAACTAATGGGGAGTGTTTAGTAGTACCCTTGGCTTGTCTTTGAGTCCTGAGTGAAATATCTCCCCAAGCAACAGAAAGCCGCAGCCCAAACACACACACATAGGGAGACACACACGCACGAATACACACACACACCCGCATAGGCAGACACCCACGCACACATGCACACCGAACACATGCACATGTTCGACTGCATCGCACACACATTTTATAACTTGGAGCTGGGTCTGCAGCAGATGTGTGTGTTTATTTATAGTGCAGTAGGACGCTACAGCCGGATTAGACACACACGCACACGCACAGTACTGAGCTGCAGCAAGGGCAAACGGTAGCTACTACACAGAGCTCAACTGCAGCAAGCCCATATGCATTCGCAGCACAGCACTGGGATGTCGAGAACACAGAGCAGGGGTCATCAACTAGATTTAGCCGTGGGATGATTTTTTTCTTGAGCGAAAGGTCCGGTGGCCGGAACATAATTACAAATCATTTGTAGACCGAAACTTGACCGGAAGAAGCCCAAACAGATATAACACTTGACTAAAACATACCATTTCAAACTTTGCTTACATTCTTATACGATTATATACACTGAGCATACAAAACATTAAGAACACCTGCTCTTTCCATGACATAGACTGAACAGGTGAATCCAGTTGAAAGCTACGATCCCTTATTGACGTCCTTATTAAATCCACACCAATCAGTGTAGATGAAGGGGAGGAGACAGTTTAATGAAGGATTTTTAAGCTTTGGGACAATTGAGACTTGGATTGTGTATGTGTGCCATTCAGAGCGTGAATGGGCAAGACAAAAGATTTAAGTGCCTTTGAATGGGGTATGGTAGTAGCTGCCAGGTGCACCGGTTTGAGTGTGTCAAGAACTGCAACACTGCTGGGTTTTTCACACATCAACAGTTTTCTGTGTCTATTAAGAATGGTCCACCACCCAATGGCCATCCAGCCAACTTGACACAACTGTGGGAAGCATTGGTGTCAACATGGGCCAGCATCCCTGTGGAACGCTTTTGACACCTTGTAGCTCAACGGTAACTCAACGGTTCTGTCACGCCCTGACCATAGTTTGCGTTGTTTGTTTCTATGTTTTGTTTGGTCAGGGTGTGATATGAGTGGGCATTCTATGTTGTATGTCTAGTTTGTCTGTTTCTATGTGTTTTGCCTGATATGGTTCTCAATCAGAGGCAGGTGTTTCTCGTTGTCTCTGATTGGGAACCATATTTAGGTAGCCTGTTTTGTGTTGTGGGTTGTGGGTTATTGTTCCTGTTTCTGTGTCTTTGTGTATGTCACCATACGGGACGGTTGCGTTTTCGTTCGTTTGTCCGTTTATTGTTTTGTAAGTTTATTCAGTGTTCTTCGTTAATAAAAGTAACGATGTATTCATATCACGCTGCGCATTGGTCCTCCGATCCTTCTTACTACTCCTCCTCAGATGAGGAGGACGACGAACGTGACAGGTTCCTAATGGTTGGTATACTCAGCGTGTGTATCTCTCTATTAAGTGTGGGAATACTTGTATTATATAGTGCATTCATGAAAGTATTCACCTTTTCCACATTAAAGCCTTATTCTAAATTCAATTAAATATATATTTTTTACTCATCAATCTACAGTATACCAATACAGTATAGAACATGCCATACTCTGTGTTTGATTGCTTGTAATTATGATAAATATAGTCTTTGCCATAGCAGAGCAGAGATGATTGCTGTACACTAGGACCATATGGGGTCTGTACAGGTATTGCATGTGCACCAGGCTACACGTGTGTAAAGACACACTCAAAACATGTACATACACACACACACACACACACACACACACACACACACACACACACACACACACACACACACACACACACACACACACACACACACACACACACACACACACACACACACACACACACACACCCTCTCCACTGAACGTGCTCCCTTCCTCTCTCTCAGATATAATTGTGTTGCTGCTCTACTCCTTTGCATCCCTCTCAATTTTGACTCTCCCCTGATGAAAATACATAATTAAGAGAGAACCTTGCTGTCTGAAACTGGAGGAGAGAGGGAGGAGGAGAGAGGTGGAGAGAGGGAGGAGGAGGGTGGAGGCGAGAGGGAGGAGGAGGTAGGAGGAGAGAGGTAGGAGGAGAGAGGTAGGAGGAGAGAGGGAGGAGGAGGGTGGAGGCGAGAGGGAGGAGGAGAGAGGTAGGAGGAGAGAGGAGGAGAGGGAGATTATCTCTAGCAAAAACAACATCTGAATATAACCAGAATCTCCAGAAGTCAAGACAAAAGACTCTACTGTGCCTCTGTCTGCCAATAAAATCCTCATCCAGCTTTTTATTTTTGCTACGATGCCTTTTAAATGGCTTTCTTTGGCTTACAGGCTCTGTGAACTCTTTCTCTTGGACGGGTAAAGCAGCAAATGCTTCAACAAAAAGAGTGTACTTCCAAGAAACTCCCAGCTACTCTACATAAGAAGTAAGAAGTCAAGGGGAGCAGACAAACTAGGATTTTGAAAAGGTTGTTTGAGTCAGTGTGAGGCACACAAAGTGGACGGCTGCTTTAATGCAAATGAGCACAAGAGACAAGACACAGACATAGGAATAAACGTCATCTTTCTAGAGGGCAGAAAAGGCAAAGATAAAGTTATCGTATTCCAACTCACGGTATAGCAACAATTGTTCACTGTCTGTATATATTTGCATTATTGTGCTATAATGGAGTTACAGTAAACTAGATAAGAAAGCAAATAGGCCGTGAAAGTGACCTAAAGGCTACATACTGTAAATCCTAAAACAAAAGTGGTTTACAAAAGGAGTAATCTAACTCTCCTTCCTATGTCTAGAAGTGTTAATAAGAATCTCACCCTGTTCTATATTAGAGTTCTCACTCCTCTCCTGTCATTTACAGTAGGCCCCACACATCAACTTTGATTTAATATTCAAGTGCAGGTCCTAGATCAGCCGTTCCCAAACTATTCTGGTGCTATGATGACCTGCCACTCTCAAGATGAACACACAATTTCCCCAGCCACAGCCCATTAAGCCACACCTCAAATAGGACCTAACTGTCACTCATCAATGGGTTGAGACACACCATTTGGGAAAAAGTGCCCTAGATTGATTCCAATCAGAATCTCATCCTGAGAGGATAACAATCTCCCATAAACTCTAGTTAATATGGCAACATGTGGGAAACATGAAAGGGTTCAGCATCAAATATCCACAAAACACATGCTCTGTACACACGCACATGCTCACACGCACGCACACACACACACACCCGCCCTGAACCTACGTGCTCTTAGGTCCCTGGTTCGTTTTAATACGAGTGTAGCAAAGGCTTCGCTACACTAGGGGATCCAGGGCTAAGGGATGTGAGAGGCATGTGTTGCAGAAGGGGACACACATGTTAGCATCACTCGACGGTTGTGTGAGACCTCATGCTGGGCGTCAGACTCTCTTTATAATGAGCAGAGCTCAGGGGAGACGTTATTGATGAAAGAGGAGCACACAACTTAAAACATAAATACTCAAATACGTTCCTAATGTGTAATAAATCACTGCACAGAGCCTTTTTATCCAAAGCAATATATATAGAAGCACTTATCTATACGTGACCCATGCAGGAATCAGATTCCACCCATTCAGGTCGGTGAACACCAGAGCAAGCAACCTAAATGGAACTGGGCCAAATAGTGTTTTTTTTCTTTTCGGTGTGAGCTGGTTTGTTTTTGGTACCTCCTCTCCTCACAACAAGATCTACATTCTGATGGGCAGTACAATGGCCTGCCTCCGGGAGGCCAGCACCTCTGCCCTCTTTATGCTGAAGAATGGCTCCCTGACGTCCTTGCTCCCAGGACCCCAGCTGGTATAGGTCACCGAGCAGATGCCTGCACAGCCAGGGCCCTCTGATCCTATAGACCCTGGGGTATACAGAGGCTTCACAGGGTTACTTTGAGAGTGTTGATGAAGTGCTGAGGAAGTGAAAGACCGGGCTTTCTGGGCGGTGAGGAGGACTTCGGGACACACTCCATACTGGTCCATCGAAACAGAAGAACATCAGCATGCACCATATAAGTTATGGAGCCTCAGTAGCCTACATATCCTTTTTGTGTCACATCTGGATATTTCAAACGTGGATCATAAATTCTGATTAACACCTGCACTGCCACATAGTACTATCGGGTTGGGGAAGCTCTAGGAGCTAACACGAGCCTTCAGGTCTCAGGGAAAGCTACTCGTCATGCACGACTGGTTCACTGGCCAACTTCTGTTACTCGTGGATTGAACGAGAGCAAACGGAATGTGTGAGAAATCCTCACCTACTCTAGTAGGAAATGGAGGTACTGGACAATAAAAAAGTGCAATTTTATTATTCATGTTTAAATAATGAAGCAGTTTAAATAATTAAGCAGCACTTTTTACTCAATCTCCATTTTCCTCCCAAATAGGCATTTAGGAAGAATAACAGAGGCAAATGGTGTTTACTCACTTTACAGCTAAAAGTGAAACAGCATTTCTCACACTCAATCAATGTTTACCAGTGTAAAAGAAACATGGCTGTGGGAAGATGTTTAGGGGTGGGGGTGATGCATTTGCCCAAATTTTTCTCCCTGCGCAGCTGGCGGCTATGTCTGTTTTTTTAAATTTATTTCAGAAGTAAACAAGAACAAATAGTTTACAATTGCCATCTTGGTCATAGAGGAACAGAATGAAGAGTCTACAGGTCTGTTACCAAGACTTAATTAGTACATGAACCGGTTGGGCGCCGTCTAAAGAGCGCCTAAGGGAAACACTGGCTGCACATGTTGTTCCTGTAGTGGGGTGAGCACCTGCTCACAGGGCTGCTGTGTGGCTGCCTGTGTCCAAAGCAGGGAAAACAGGGAAACCATTCACACTCCCTTAGACTGCATGCCTCCCCCTCTCTCTTTTTTCATACTCTGTCGCTCCATTTCTATCTCTCGATTCTTTCTACTTTCTGTCTCACTCTCTCCTCCTTGCTCTTACCCTTTTCTCTCCCTCCCTTTTCTCTCTCAGCCCCTCTCCCCCCATCTCTCTCTCTGCACTTCTCTCCATGTCTCTTTACCCCCCCCCTCTCTATGACCAGAGGCGTTTCTTTGCCTTGACAAACTTGGTGTGAACATTACCCAACAAGTAATTTGGTCGGAACCCAGCGTCTCCACAATCTCCCTCCATGAATTGGCCTATACATGCTGGTCTTTATATAATGCATGGCTAGAATCGTAGAGGTGCAGGTACTTCTGTACCTCCTAGGACCAAGCGATGCTCAAAGTTGTCATTCGCCATGTTGAATCCACACTGAGTTTCGGGCTGAATCGGGAAGAACCAATCACCGACGAAGGGGTGTAGACTTCGGCTACCGAACTTCGGCTTGCCTCGAGAAAAAATGTTGTGCGCACGAATAGCCGGAAAAACCTTTGCCAAAGACCAAAACGCACAAAAGCATCCCAAAACGTCGGCATAATATATGCACAATTTGTTCGGATGCCTTTAAAGTCCTCTACTGGAACTCGCCTGCCTTGAACATGAAGTGGGAAGTTGAAAACAATAATTAATACATAACGGGTAAATCAATCTGCCAGCCCCATAAAGTCCAGCAGTAAGTGAGCAGTGTTGGGTTCTTAAGGAAGCCGCAGTAGGCTGTAAGTCTAATGGACACACACATTGAGAGAGTGGGTGGTGTGTTGGCAGCCCAGTCTTTAGTGTACAGTATATTCAGCCTGCCTGCCTATGGGATTTAGCCCAAATAAGCTCCCTGAAGTTGATCCCTCTTCTCTGAAGCCTCCCTTTGGTCATACTACTTGGCCCTGCTAGAAAGCACATAAATACAACTTTATCTTGTCATAAATGTGATTATAAGCACTAACCTTAACCTTACCCCTAATAAAGACCACAAAGCTCCTCCAATTGTCCATTCAATGTCCCTTCAAGCATGGCCATCTGGTGTCTACTCCTCCTTCTCCTTCACACTTTCAGCTCTATATGGGAATGCTCTGACCCTGCTAACTTCCCTTAGAGACATCAGTGTCACCTCCCACTCACAGCCAGAGATATAGAGTTCAGCAAACCCTGTCACCTCACCTCAAGTTCCAAAGCCAATACATTCCAGCAAGTGTACACAATAAAATACGCAGTAGAATGTCATGTTTTACAAGTCTTACACAAGTCTTGCCAGTCTTACAAGTGTTGGAAAGCACATTGGGTGTGGATACGGTGGGAACATGTGGGTCTGAGCAAGTGTGATGTCAATGATGTTTGTGTATATGTGTTGTATGTATGTGACTGTTAAGTCGTTTCTTGTTTTTGCCTATGCATGTTGGGTTTTCTTTTGCTGTCGAGGAAAAGCAGCGTGAATAGGTTAAATAAAATAGATATTTTTAAAGAATGTCATGTTTGCTGCACTCTGTATGCATGTTTTTGCTCCCGCTCCCATCGAAAACCCTATGGACCAATCACAGGCAATCCAGAGGCCATTTGGAATGAACAGGGTAACAACAGGGGGCGGCAGTCTGGGCATACTTGTTTTACTACCAATAAAACGTGTCTAGTTAAAAGTACAGGCCAGTGTTTTACATTATACTACACTTAGACCATAAACCATGGAACTACTGTAATTCCATCACTGAAAGAATAATGAGCCAATCAATGAAGTGACAGAAGTCAAATCACCATGTCTGACCTTTGGTCTAAATCACTGAAAACCTTGAGAAAACATAATTATTCAATGTCACTCTTTCATGCCAATTACTTACCTCAGGTCATTCCCCAGGTTCAGAGTCACACTGTACAAGAATGACCCAAGGAATTAAACAAAACTAGCATTATGTGCCTCATGCATAGGGGTGAATAAGAGAGCTGTGGTTCCATATAGGATCAGTATGCCTATGTAGACTAGTTGACAACATGATTAAACCCATCATCTTCACTATATTGTCATCCTTATGATCAGACCTCTTGCTGTGGTTGCATGTTGACATTGAAAGCAGTTATAAACATTTACGATCATATACCAATAGGCCCACATCCAACTAATGGACGACATCAAGTGATGCAAAACATGACAAAATAATACAAAATCAATGAATCCATCATGAAAACAATGATACATTGAATAACACAAAGAGGGCCCAGACAGTAGCAACCCCTGGAGACAGATACGTCAAATGAATATGCCACACGAGTATTTTGTCATTATCAGCATTCAATGGCAGGCAGCTAATTAAACATACATGTATTCAAAGCATGCACATCCAAACCAGCAACATTAGGTGCGGCTGCGACAAAAACGCTTCTACGGTCGAACGCAATACCTGTTCACCATCTTCGCCATACCGCTTAGCTCACTCACCATTGACTGTGCGAGACCGACAGGTATGCGGGCTACGTCTGGCTGGGTACCAGGCGTCTTCTCGTAACCTATACCGACCGGGTTTTCTACAACTCTCAAATCAAGACAAAGGGTGAAGCACAGCACCGAGCTCTCTCCGGGGGTCTTGAATCACAATGCCTTGTTGAGAACCGTTATCCCCGCAGCTAGCCTAATATCAAGCCTCTCCATCGCACCTGTCTCTTCATCGAGTGGCTTCTACGCGTAACCGTGGCATCTCTGTTATCTTTCAGAGAATGAGCCCAGACCAGTCCGGACCTTTCCAATAAACCTTTCCCGGTTGAACGCGAAATACGGTACATGCAGGTGCAGTGTTTTTTATTGTCTACATTCCAGTGCCTTGGCTGAAAATGTGAATATTTTGCGAGCACCCCTGCAAATCACAAAATTAAAGTAGAATCGGTGTAGAGGGGTTAGCAAGCATCACCACCAAATGACTAGAAAGCTTAGGCTACATGTGCAGGCAAAATACTCACCAGTCTTTCAATTCAGTCTTAATTCATTCACACAGTTGTGCAGTCTTTCCAGGACTGTCAGCCAGAGAAAGACAACGGCTCTCCTCCCTGATTTGAGTCGGCACTGGTCAAGCTCTTATCACAGGGTGTATTGCATATATATATTCCTAGACAATACTTGGTTCAGGAAGAACACCAACGCAGAATGTCTCCATAGCCAATAATACATCAAAATACCAAACCAAGACCGAGACAGAAATATTCATGGCAGGGGCCCATTGCAAAACGACACAGCATGAATGGGGACGTCCTTGCTCTCTTGCTCTCTTCCTTTCTTACTCGCTCGCGCTCTCTCTCTCTCTCTCACACAATTCAATTCAATTCAAGTGGCTTTATTGGCATGGGAAAGATATGTTTACATTGCCAAAGCAAGTGGAGTAGATAATATACAAAAGTGAAATAAACAATAAAAACGAACAGTAAACATGACACTCACAGAAGTTCCAAAATAATTAAGACATTACAAATGCCATATTATGTATATATACAGTGTTGTAAGGATGTACAACTGGTTAAAGTACAAAAGGGAAAATAAATAAGCTGTCACGTTCTGACCATAGTTCTTGTGTGTTTTGCTTGTTTTAGTGTTGGTCAGGACGTGAGCTGGGTGGGCATTCTATGTTGTGTCTAGTTTGTCTGTTTCTATGTTTGGCCTAATATGGTTCTCAATCAGAGGCAGGTGTTTTGTGTTGTCTCTGATTGGTAATCATATATAGGTGGCTTGTTTTGTGTTGGGGTTTGTGGGTGGTTGTTTCCTGTCTCTGTGTTTTCTCTGCACCAGATAGGGCTGTTTCGGTTTGTTAGTTGTAAGTGTTCACAGTTTCGTCTTGTTTATTAAAGTCATGTTGAACACGAGCTACGCTGCGTCTTGGTCCGATCCTTGTTACACCCTCTCTTCTCGTGAAGAGAGGGAAGGCTGCCGTTACATAAGCATAAATATGGGTTGTATTTACAGTGGTGTTTGTTCTTCACTCGTTGACTTTTTCTTGTGGAAAATCTTGCTGCTGTGATGGTATTTCACCCAGTAGATATGGGAGTTTATCAAAATCGGGTTTGTTTTCGAATTCTTTGTGGATCTGTGTAATCTGAGGGAAATAGGTGCCTCTAATATGGTCATACATTGGGCAGGAGGTTAGGAAGTGCAGCTCATTTTCCACCTCATTTTTTGGGCAGTGTGCACATAGCCTGTCTTCTCTTGAGAGCTACGGTAGCCCTTCTCAATAGCAAGGCTATGCTCACTGAGTCTGTACATAGTCAAAGCTTTCCTTAAGTTTTGGTCAGTCACAGTGGTCAGGTATTCTGACACCGTGTACTCTCTGTTTAGGGCCAAATAGCATTCTAGTTTGCTGTTTTTTTTGTTAATTCTTTCCAATGTGTCAAGTAGTTATCATTTAGTTTTCTCATGATTTGGTTGGGTCTAATTTTGTTGCTGTCCTGGGGCTCTGTGGGGTGTGTTTGTGAACAGAGTCCCAGGACCAGCTTACTTATGGGACTCTTCTCCAGGTTCGTCTCTCTGTAGGTGATGGCTTTGTTATGGAAGGTTTGGGAATCGCTTCCTTTGAGGTGGTTGTAGAATTTTAACTGTTATTTTCTGGATTTTGATCATTAGCGGGTATGGGCCTAATTCTGCTCTGCATGCATTATTTGGTGTTCTACAGTGTACACAGGGGATATTTTTGCAGAATTCTGCATGCAGAGTCTCATTTTGGTGTTTGTCCCATTTTGTGAATTCTGATTCAAGTATTTTTTGCCAGATCCTAATTGGTATGCCACATTTTATGTTCCTTTTGATGGCATAGACGGCCCTTCTTGCCTTGTCTCTCAGATCGTTCACAGCTTTGTGGAAGTTACCTGTGGCGCTGATGTTTAGGCTAATGTAGTTTTTTGTGCTCTCTCTCTCTCTCTCTCTCTCTCTTTCTTCTCTCGCTTGCTCTCTCTCTTTCACTCGCATCCATAGAGTTATGTTTTTTTCTTGCATATTCAAATCAATCACTTATTTTCATCATGAAAAATCTAACAAACAAAAAAGAATGACAAAATTATTTTTAAAATATATGTTTTTGTCTTTGAACACTGTAGCATATCATTAGGCTAGAAATATAGAACAAACTGCAAATGTCTATTTTGAAGAAAGAATGACATTCAATAAAAATGTAATCTAATTAAAACATGACATAACCCATGAGGGACAAATCTGGGTGTGAAAATGTCAAAGGTAGGTTAAAACACTGCATAATAAAGGAACCACTGCTGTAGGAATGAACGATGAGAGAGGAAAGATGAGTGTGATCATTTTCCACAGGGAATTAGGTGATGTTGCTGTCATCGACTTCCATGCCATCAGTGGAAGCTGTCAAAAGTAAAGAAATAAGACAAAAGGGGGGGGGGGGCTGAGTGGCAGATGTTTCCAGAGAAGGATCTCAACAAATAAGAGCAGGGTATCTCTATAATTGTGTACAGTAATTATATGTTCACTCAATCAAATGTGTTATAGCCTATTCATACTATCCTGTGAGGTAGGACAGACAAGGTCATTGTTGTAAATTATGGTTTTCCTAATTACGTAAATAGTCTTATCCATCTGTAAAATCTATTGGTATCACACGTTCTAGGTCCATAAACACAGCCAGAGGCAGATGCAGTATAAAAAATAAGCAACGTTTATTGAAGGAATAAACGTTTAAGTTGGCTTGTTTTACATAGGCTACAGTGAAACACAACACTAATGACGTGAATGTCTGTAGTGCTGCAGTGCTTTCAAAGACTACTAGTTGACCAAGTTCACAACTGAACAAAAACAGACCGAAAACAGTGACAATTAGAACTACCTAATGAAAGACAGAGAAAACAGTTAGTCACATTTAAACATGAACAGTAAATATTTTAGAAATACAAATACATAGGTTAATTGAAAGACAATTACCTCAGTGGAGTAAGGGTTCAATATACTGCTTGGAACCCCCCCCCCATCAAAATCTCTCCAAACACATAGGCTAGAATAAACAGAAAATTAAAAGACATTACTGCAGTCGCATAACTTTCAAAGCAATACATAGTCTGTCAAATTTCAATAAATAAACACTTTTAGAAAATAAGCACATATCTCTAAACACATAAAGTAAAATCGACCACACATTTCTTCAAAACCGGATGGTTCTCAAAATAGTTATCCAACAGACACCATGGCTGTGTTCACACAGGCAGCCCAATTAAGATATTTTGCCAATTATTTTAATATCTGATACCCATCTGATCTTTTCCCTAATGTGTAAACAGCAAAAAAATACATGGAATCTGATCTTTTGACATCCGAAATACAGTACCAGTCAAAAGTTTGGACACACCTATTCATTCAATGGTTTTTCAATATTTTTACTATTTTCTACATTGTAGAATAATAGTGAAGACATTAAAACAATGAAATAACAAATATGGAATCATGTAGTAACCAAAAAAGTGTTAAACAAATCAAAATATATTTAAGATTTTAGATTCTTCAAAGTAGCCACCCTTTGCCTTGATGACAGCTTTTCACACTCTTGGAATTCTCTCAACCAGCTTCACCTGGACTGCTTTCCCAACAGTCTTGAAGGAGTTCCCACATATGCTGAGCACTTGTTGGCTGCTTTTCCTTCATTCTGCGGTCCAATACATCTGAAACCATCTCAATTGGGTTGAGGTCGGGGGATTGTGGAGGCCAGGTCATCTGATGTAGCACTGCATCCCTCTCCTTCTTGGTCAATTAGCCCTTACACAGCCTGGAGGTGTATTTTGGGTCATTGTCCTGTTGAAAACCAATTGATAGTTCCACTAAGTGCAAACTAAATGGGATGGTGTATCGCTGCAGAATTCTGTGGTAGCCATGCTGGTTAAGTGTGCCATGAACTCTAAATAAATCACTGACAGTGTCACTAGCAAAGCACCCCCACACCATCACACCTCCTCCTCCATGCTTCACGGTGGGAACCACACATGCACATCCGTTCACCTACACTGCGTCTCAAAAAGAAACAGCGGTTGGAACCAAAAATCTCAAATTTTGACTCATCAGACCAAAATACAGATTTCCACCGGTCTAATGTCCATTGCTCGTGTTTCTTGGCCCAAGCAAGTCTTTTATTCTTATTTGTGTCCTTTAGTAGTGGTTTCTTTGCAACAATTCGACCATGAAGGCCTGATTCACACAGTCTCCTCTGCACAGTTAATGTTGAGATGTGTCTGTTACTTGAACTCTGTGAAGCATTCATTTGGGCTGCAATTTCTGAGGCTGGTAACTCTAATTAACTTATTCTCTGCAGCAGAGGTAACTCTGGGTCTTCCTTTCCTGTGGCAGTCCTCATGAGAGCCAGTTTCATCATGGCGCTTGATGGTTATTGCAACTGCACTTGAAGAAACGTAAAAAAATATTGAAAATTTTTGTATTGACTAACTTTCATGTCTTAAAGTAATGATAGACTGTCATTTCTCTTTGCTTATTTGAGCTGTTCTTGCCATGATATGAACCAAATATGGCTATCATCTGTATACTACCCCTACCTTGTCACAACACAACTGATGGGCTCAAATGTATTAAGACGGAAATAAATTCCACAAATGAACTTTTATCAAGGCACACCTGTTAATTGAAATGGATTCCAGGTGACTAACTCATGAAGCTGGTTGAGAGAATGCCAAGAGTGTGCAAAGCTGTCATCAAGGTAAAGGATGGCTACTTTGAAGAATCTCAAATATAAATATATTTGTTTTAAAACTTTTTTGCTTTCTACATGATTCTATGTTTTTTAAAATAGTTTTGATGTCTTCACTATTATGCTACAATGTAGAAAATTGTACAAAATTAAGTAAAACCCTTGAATGAGTAGGTGTGTCCAAACATTTGATTGGTGCTGTATACCACATCCATACGGATCTCAATCCTGATACAATTCTGATGTTCCATATGTACCTTCATGCAGTATGGACATCGGATTTGTTTTGTTCTGAAGTGTTTTTTGTTTGTTACACATGACCCTTCATTAGTATAACGACCACCCCAAAATGTAAAGGAACAGTGACAGGAAATGAGCGTCTTAAACGGCGCTTCAGAGGCTACATCAGTGTGAATGTGCACATTTGATAGTGGGTCGGTCACATATAAAACTGAGTGTTGATAGTCAGAAGAAAAGATTGGATATGGAAAAAACACAATTGGGTTATTTGGGTGGCTGTGTAAACACAGCCATAGTTCTCCAACAGACACAGCAAAGCAATGACACCACACACTTCGGATAAAATGCTCTGATCCACACTCACATATCTAGATGGGAAACAGCTTTTAAATTTGAAGTCAAAAGCAGATATCTTTTTGTGCACTTTAGCTAACCCTAAACATTTTCCTAACCTTAACCTAATTCTCCTAACCTGCTGTGTGTGTTCTAAACCTGCTACAAAAGTCAATTTTGACAAATACTGAACCCTTCTAGGCAAAAAGGGGCAGTTTTATACTTTTTGACCCGTCCCTCTCTAATTAAGGTCCCAGAGGAAACACACTGACCAAACCTAAGGTTCTTACCCTCTCGCTCACACCTAATTCCTAACCCTGACCCTAACTATAACCCCTTACCCTTACACTAACCATAATTCTAACCCTAACTCTAACCCCTGATCTTAAAATAGCCATTATCCTCATGGGGATGTGGGAAAATACCACATTAGGGAAAATGTTCCTTGTTTTTCTAACCCCAACAGTCCCACAAGGATAGTAAAACAAGGACAATTCCCACGCACACACACACGGTATGCTCTTTTCCAGTGCAAATATATAGTATCACAATGTAATCAGTGAAAACGACAAGTTTGTGAAATGTAACATTGTAAGCGCTAAATGAATGCAATGGGCTACGCCCTCTTCTCCGTCACTTCCGGGTTTAGTCGGCCAGGGTTGTGGAAAAAATAAGTAGTTGTCATGATATTTATCTAGCCAATCTACAAATGACAGACACATATCAAATTATACATAGTACATTACCCATGTCAGGGCTCAAGAAGAATTTTCGAGGTATTGTGCAGCTCTTTTTTGATAGACAGGAATATTTTATCTTGTCCGCAAACCCATCGTGAAGAGGTAAATCAACCTTAAGCTAGCTAACGTTAGCTAGCTAATTGATGTTTTGACATAGCTAGCTAGCTTAACCAACTAGCATTAGCTACACCACCTAGCAAGTTATTTACCGATAACTAGCTAACGTTATTGCATTAACATTAGCCACAGATTTAGCTGGCTAAATATCGTCTCGTTTCCCAAGCTATATTTTCCGACACATAACGTTAACTCTATGTACCGGTATCTATCTAGCAGGGTTAGCTAGGGTACATCACAATCAATATAGCTAGTTTATCAAGCTAATTCGCTAGTTAGCTAACGTTAACTAGCTTTAACTATCCTCATTATTGAACATCAGTGTTACTGAGTGATTCACCATAATATGCAGTATGATATCGAAGTTAAAATTACCTAGATATTATCTTTCCTTTCCTGGTAGCTGTGGCTTGCTAGTTAACGTGAATACACACAATATGTGCATTTTTAGGACATTGTAAATGAGCTACTAAAGTTAACGTTAGCTTGTGAAATCTGAAATTGTATTGCATTGTTAACTAAATAGTAGCTACGGCTTCCTATGTATGCAAGGCTGGCATACAACGTCTCAGCCAAGACTGAGGTCAGAACGTATAACATGTATCCACAGGGTCACTGGTTCAAATCTCACTTTGATTGTCCCACCTTACAGAATAATGTGGTAGTAAGCTAGCCAACTGAGCAGGTCTGTACTGTGTCTTCATTGTACTCTTTTTGCCCACTGATCCAGCCTGCTGAGTGACCTGATCAAGTGGTGTTGGCACCTTTGTGCCATCTCATTCCAAGTCCCTGAGGAACTTTAATACAGGTAGAATATTTTCTCTTCACCATCAGATGCTTCATCCATCAGTGTGTCATTTATACGGCTAGGCAAGCTGTTTAGTACACTCACCCCCCCCCCCCCCCACACACACTTTCCCCTCTCCCCCCCCAGTAGAAGATGAACGGCCTGTCCATTAGAGAGCTATGCTGCCTGTTCTGCTGCCCTCCTTGCCCCAGCCGCATTGCAGCCAAGCTGGCCTTCCTCCCTCCAGAGCCCACCTACTCAATGCTGCCAGACCCAGAGGCTACAGCTGCGGCAGCAGCCGGGACCACGCCTGGGGGTGCACCCCCCTCTCTGGGGGCTCCGGGCCTGCGCTCCCGGCTGGGTGGCGGAGGGGGAGACAGAGGAGGGGGAGGAGGAGAGGGCAGGTGGAAGCTCCACCTGACAGAGAGGGCAGAGTTCCAGTACACTCAGAGAGAGCTGGACATGACGGACGTGTTCCTGACAAGGTCTAGCCGGGGGAACAGGGTGGGCTGCATGTACATCCGCTGTGCCCCCAATGCCAGGTGAGTGAGTGAGTGGAGGGGAGGAAGAAAAATTTAGAACAGTGTTAATCAATTGGTGGGCTGTGACATTTCTCTTGTTTATTTTCAAAGAGATGGCATTTGTTTCTCTCTGTGCATAGTGTCTATCCCTAAAAATAGACATCTGTGCAGGTTGTTCTATTTATAGAAATGCATTAAGTATGATAGTGTTCTATTAAATTCTATGGTTCTATTGTACAGTACATCACCCTTCTATTTTACGTTCTCTTAAATTGTACCTTTTTTTCATTTCCTCCTCTCCCTCCCTCCCTCCCTCCCTCCCTCCCATCACCTTCTCCCTCCCTCCCTCCCTCCCTCCCTCCCTCCCTCCCTCCCTCCCTCCCTCCCTCCCATCACCTTCTCCCTCCCTCCCTCCCATCACCTTCTCCCTCCCTCCCTCCCATCACCTTCTCCCTCCCTCCCTCCCATCACCTTCTCCCTCCCTCCCTCCCATCACCTTCTCCCTCCCTCCCTCCCATCACCTTCTCCCTCCCTCCCTCCCTCCCATCACCTTCTCACCCTCCTTCTCCCCAACACCTTCTCACCCTCCTTCTCCCTCCCTCCCCCCATCTCCTTCTCTCCTAGGTTCACATTGCTATTCTCCCATGGTAATGCAGTAGACTTGGGTCAGATGAGTAGCTTCTACATTGGCCTGGGCACGCGTATCAACTGTAACATCTTCTCCTACGACTACTCTGGCTATGGTGTCAGCACTGGCAAACCCTCAGAGAAGAACCTCTACGCTGACATAGACGCTGCCTGGCACGCCCTACGCTCCCGGTAAACAGCTGTTACACACACACACACACACACACACACACACACACACACACACACACACACACACACAGCCACAGCCACACCTGCTCGTCAACTAATCATCAAGACCTTTGATCAGCTGAATTAGGGGTCTTTCACACCGAATTTGTTTGGAGTGTTTTTTTCCAAACTCTGTTGCGTTTTCTCCTTTAATTTTGTTCGTTTGGACTGGTGTGAACACACTACCCGTACTCCGGAGCGCACTAAACAACACACTGTGGTTTGCTCAAAAAGGGTGGTCTTGGTCCGTTTCAATTCGTACCATAATGCGGTTCGCTGCAGGTGAGAACGCAGTCCGGACCAAACAACGGAAAGGAAACAGAGTCGCACACTATTATTGGTTGTTTCACTGCGAGCGTTTTATGAAATGCAGCCTGCAGCATCATGACTTGATATCTCTGAAACATTCTGTGAGTATATGTAGATTAGGGGAGACGGCGACTATCCCAGGGATAGGCTATTGAATATAGCCTGTTCACGCCGCAGTTAGAGGGGCTTTTGCGCTGTTTCATCCCACATGTTGTTGGAAGACCAAAGCGTAAGTAATATGAAGATTGGGTCTCACAAGTGATGGTTCAGGATAAACATACAGTGCCTTTGGAAAGTACTCAGAGCCCTTGACTTTTTCCAAATTTTGTTATGTTACAGCCTTATTCTAAAATGGATGAAAAAATATATTAAAAATACTAAGCAATCTACACACAATACCCCATAATGATGAAGCAAAAACAAGTTTTTAGCAGAAATAGAAATACCTTATTTACATAAATATTCAGACCCTTCGCTATGAGAATTGAAATTGAGCTCAGGTGCATCTTGTTTCCATTGATCATCCTTGAGATGTTTCTACAACTTGTGGTAAATTCAATTGATTGGACATGATTTGGAAAGGCACACACCTGTCTATATAAGGTCCCACAGTTGACAGTGCATGTCAGAGCAAAAACCAAGCCATGAGGTCGAAGTAATTGTCCGTAGAGCTCAGAGACAGGATTGTGTCGCGACACAGATCTGGGGAAGGGTACCAAAAAATGTCTGCAGCATTGAAGGTCCCCAAGAACACAGTGGCCTCCATTATTCTTAAATGGAAGAAGTTTAGAACCACCAAGACTCTTAATTGAACTGGTCGCCCGACCAAACTGAGCAATTGGGGGAGAAGGGCCTTGATCAGGGAGGTGACCAAGAACGCAATGGTCACTCTGACAGAGCTCCAGAGTTCCTCTGTGGAGATGGGAGAACCTTCCAGAAGGACAACCATCTCTGCAGCACTCCACCAATCGGGCCTTTATGGTAGAGTGGCCAGACGGAAACCACTCCTCAGTAAAAGGCACAACAGTCCGCTTGGAGTTTGCCAAAAGGCACTTAAAGTCTCTCAGACCATGAGAAACAAGATTCTCTGGTCTGATGAAACCAAGATTGAACTATTTGGCCTAAATGCCAAGCGTCACGTCTGGAGGAAACCTGGCACCATCTCTATTGTGAAGCATGGTGGTGGCAGCATCATGTTGTGGGGACATCTTTCAGTGGCAGGGACTGGGAGACTAGTCAGGATCGACTGAAAAATGAACGGAGCAAAGTACAGAGAGATCCTTGACGAACCTGCTCCAGAGCGCTCAGGACCTCAGACTGGGGCGAAGGTTCACCTTCCAACAGGACAACGACCCTAAGCACAGTCAAGACAAGGCAGGAGTGGCTTCGGGACAAGTCTCTGAATGTTCTTGATTTGCCCAGCCAGAGTCTGGATGAACCCAAACAAACATCTCAAAGAGATCTGAAAATAGCTGTGCAGCAACACTCCCCATCTAACCTGACAGAACTTGAGAGGATATGCGGAGAAGAATGGGTGAAACTCCCCAAATACAGGTGTGCCAAGCTTATCGCGTCATACCTAAGACTCGAGGCTGTAATCACTGCCAAAGGTGGTTCAACAAAGTACTGAGTAATATTGATATTAGTTTTTTTCTACAACCTGTTTTCTGGTTTGTCATTATGGGGTATTGTGTGTAGATTGATGAGAAAAAATGTAAGATGTAATCAATTTTAGAATAAGGCTGTAACCTAACAATGTGGAAAAAGTCAAGTGGTCTGAATAATTTCCGAAGGTACTGTAGATGGATTTAACGTGAGCGTTTTTGTCAAATAAACAAATGACTTGCATGGACATATGGTTTTGTTTAGGATTTTTTTTTTTGAATTTGGCAATGTGAAATGAACTGGACCAAATGGGAAGCAAAAAATGCAATGTAACAAATAATCAAACTCTGAATCAAACTGTAGCTCAAAATTGTGTGAAACTTCCTTATATAGTGCTGGGCTGAGGCTGTACACACTAGGGCTGACCCCATTTTGTCGATTGTTTGGTCGATAGGCTGTTGGTCTGAGATTTGAGATTTCTTTCGTCGAGCAGTAGCAAAAAGAAACACTTTTTTTCATGGTGAATAAGACAACTGTCTAATTCTCGTCTGCCTGAGTGGACTAATCCATTGTGGAGGCCGTGGGGATGGCACAGTCCATCACTCTAAGACGTGCTACTGAAGTTGTATATGGTTATATTACGTAAGAACAATGGTGCAACACAAAAAAATGATATAATTTTATTACAAATGCGCTTTCTTCCACGTTGGGTAGCGGTCGCTGTCCGCTGTTCTGAAACATCAGTGCGCTGTCGAATTGGCGCCTTTTCCTAGACCATGTTGCTATGCGGATAATAGCGAAGTTACCCAGCATATTGGTGTTGAGAACAATGTGGCGGAGGCAGCAATGGAGTGAGAAGAGAAAACAGCCCTTGACTTAATTGTCTAAGAACAGTGAGGAGAGAGGAAACCCCAACTAAATTAGGTCTGTAATCAACAGCCTAACTGTTAAATGTGCCTGGCTTTATAAACCATCCATATCTACAGAAGTAAGACAGATCCTGCTTCTGTTGCCTGTTTGAGTGTTTGTTTTAATAGCCTACTGATCCCGTGAGCACCGAGCCTCACGCAACCACAAGATGTCGGATAAACAATTTCACAAATTTGTATGTTTTTAGTCTTTGCTATGCTCTAATAAAGGCTTTGCACTTTTTTTTCATTAGAACAGCCTCTCTGGCATTACTTAATTTATTTAGCGTTGTTTACACTGTTCCAAATTGCCAGAAAAACAATATTTATTATAATGATATTTTCTTGATCACCTTATTGTTATTATTACTAGTATGATCATCATTATAATATTAAGTGATGTCAATATCATTAGTGGGCTTATTAGAGCAGCCTTGTATACCCACCATCAAGGTGTAGACCTAAGAGCGCTTCCTGTTTAGGCTTAATACCATAACTTACTCAGGCCCATATTTCAATACTTATGTAGGCTACTGTGTCAATCATTCTTTCGTTCATGACATCACACAGCATACGAGTCATTCATGATTTGAAATGCAATCGAGCATATTTTTTTTTAGGTTTCAAATTAAAATGACAAAGCGACCTTTGAATAATAAGTGTAAACAATAAATATATCGTTCCATGTCGGCGATTGCATTCACGAACGCATGTGTCTGTTTTTAGTCTTTGCTGTAATAAAGGCTTTCCCCCCAAAATTAACCTTACAACAGACTCTCTGGTACGTTTTTAATTTATTTAGTGTATACATTGTTCTAAACGGTCCATAAATGGTATTGTAATCTAACAGCACTTGTTTGGTACACATCTGACTTCCCCGTTACCTCCTGAGCAACCATACATTCCCCCTGTCCAAGTTTGTCATCTGAGTTTCTGAGCCCGCCACAATCAAATCAATTGCTGTCGGACTCCCTCTATTCATTCATCTGTGTGACTTAATTATTTTATTAAGCAGTGCGCTTAAAGCATCAGACGAGCATATAGTTGATTTGATTAAAACACATAGGATGTGTCTATATATGGAAAAATATACTTACATTTTTCTTCGAACAATCCGATTGGTCGAAATAACAGATGACTCTCGGTCAACCAATATTATTTTTGTCGGGGACAGCCTTAGCAAGCACTGTGAATACCACAGCCAGGTCACCCGTGATACAGGTCAGTATTCGAAATCCATCCATGTCTGAGGATGTTAAGAGATGACTTGGAAACTGGCCACTTCAAGTAGGTTTTGCTTGAGCATTGAGGAAGGGGATAGCGGATGGGCGTAAGCATCTGCATTTGATTCCAAATGTTGCAAGTTCGAATCCAGCGATAGAATCTTGTTAAAACCTACCTTAACCCTTACCTTAACCATTTGGAGTTAATGCCTAACCTTAACCCTGACGTTTAAAAAACATGGATGAACGTCTAATTCCGATGTCAGACTGTGAGAGCTTGTTGGAAAAACAAGTAGACCTATTTTGGTTCTCTCTGTATTTGTTTACTCATTTCTCTCTCTCTGTGCGTGTGTGTGTCAGGTATGGCATCAGCCCAGAGAACATCATCCTGTATGGGCAGAGTATTGGCACGGTACCCACGGTGGACCTGGCGTCCAGGTTTGAGTGTGCTGCTGTGGTGCTCCACTCCCCTCTCACCTCTGGCATGAGGGTGGCCTTCCCTGACACCAAGAAGACCTACTGCTTTGATGCCTTCCCCAAGTAAGACACACATGCACACAAAAAAACTATTAGAATGCTTAATTTAGATCCAGAACAAAATAAATTGTCATGAAGGCACACGTCTTTTGGATTAAATAGATATTTGGACTCCTCACCCAAAATCCACATTACAAAACAATCATACACAAATGCAATCGCAGAAACAAGGACAAGGTCTCGTAGACTGCTTACTAACTGATTATAACCGATGTATTGCAGCATAGAGAAGGTGTCTAAGATCCCATCCCCGGTGCTGATCATCCACGGGACGGAGGACGAGGTGATCGACTTCTCCCACGGCCTGGCTCTGTTTGAGCGCTGTCCCAAGGCCGTGGAGCCACTTTGGGTGGAGGGGGCGGGACACAACGACATAGAGCTCTACAGCCAATACCTGGAGAGACTACGACGCTTCATCAACCAAGACCTGGCTGCAGCACACGCCTGAGAGAGGAGGAGAGGGTGTGTGTGTGTCTGTGTGTGTTTTAGCTCTGTGTGTGTGTCTGTAAGGAGCTGTACAAAGTCATCAACCTACAGTACCTGAAGAGGAGCATCCAGTATGCTGTAAATCTGTGAGTGCGTTGAGAGTATGTGTGTTGACTCGTGGAAATGAATGACCTCTTGATATGGACACGACTGTCCGACTTTGGGTACGTGTTCCTTGAGACTTCCTGAGGCTGAATATGTGTGCGCACCTACAAACTGTCTTCTCTGTGTACATACAAGTAACTGACGAAATAAAGGAAACATCAACAACGTGTCTTATTAGGGCTTGGGCCACCACGAGCCGCCAGAACAGCTTCAATGGGCCTTGGCCGAGATTCTACAAGTGTCTGGAACACACAACCACAACCCCTTTTTAAATGTGTTTTGTTCAATATAATAATATTTATTTTTATCCCAGCCCCCGTCCCCGCAGGAGCCCTTTTATCTTTTGATAGGCCGTCATTGTAAATAAGGATTTGTTCTTAACTGACTTGCCTAGTTACATTTAAAAAACTATGCTTCTTTGAGACCCCTCTTTCAAAGTCACTGAGATCTCTTCTTGCTATGTTAGCCAAAATAATGGGCAACTGGGCATTTTTATACAACTCTAAGCACGATGGGATGTTAAATTGCTTAATTAACTCAGGAACCACACCTGTGTGGAAGCACCTGCTTTCAAAATACTTTGTATCCCTCATTTCCTAAAGTGTTTCCTTTCTTTTGACAGTTACATTGAATGTATGTATGTACAACTCAAGAGTTGAAGATGCTATCTGTACGGACCTGAGTTGACATCACTCCTCCCTGTGTCTACAGTGGACAGCTGTCTGTCTGCTTTTGTTTGTATTTCTCCCCGTCGCTCTTAAAAGAGACATCTCCCTCTCTGGTTTGCTGTCACCAACCCAGAGGGGGAGAACTGGCCTTTTTGAGAGTCATTTGAGAAATAATAATTTCTGAAATGGCAGTTATTTTCTGTCCGCTTGCTACGAAGTTAAAACAGACTCGCAGGAGAGAAGACTTTCTCATGTTATGAGGAAGTCTTCTCTCCTGTGAATTTGTGTTTTAACTTCTTAGTTTTAAGGTTATGATAACTGAGTGAGTGCAAGGAATGAAGATGTACTGCAGTATTAATCTTACTATTTGTTTGACTGTTGCCCGTCCATATTATCCAATGTGTCTACGGGTAGTGGAGACTTAGATGAACATAGATTTGTAGTCACAAACACATCTGGAATCAGGCTAGAAAATACTAGCCAAAAAAAATACCAAGTTTGTTTTTGTAAGGAGACCTCTCTGTCTGTCTTGATAGATTGCAAATGTGAATGAAGATCAATCAAGCCTATACAACAAAACAGGTTTGAGGGATCTTTGGAAAATCTCTTTAGTTTTCATTTTAGAAACAGTCTTCTCTGTAGCTCTTGAGAAGATGGTTCAGTTTACTGTTTTGAGGATGGAGAGAGCAGGACTGATGACCAATTGCAGTGGGTGATGTCCGCGAAGCCATCGAAACTGTCATTTTCTGTCAAAGTAACATGTTATTTTACATCGTACATGTACGAAATGGTTGTTCGGTTTGCTGCTACTTATCTGTATCAAACACAGGACGACAGACCTTTTCTATTCCTGATGGTAAAGAAATTGTGTTATAGCGTCTTATAAATATAGCACTTTTACTGACTTTCTGAGATTTTGAAAGGATTACACATTCCTTAATTCACACTTATCCTCAATCTTTGCTCATGCATTTTCTCTCAAAGTAATAACATTTTATAGTGCAGAGCCACAGATAGACACAGAGTTGGGGCTTGATTCAAGCCTTATCACCGAGGTGCAGCGCTGTAGCGCGGCTGAAATGTGAAGGTCATTTCCCGATTTGAGCCGACATGCAGCGTTTACCGGGAATGCGGTCTCCGCAAGCGCAGGAACATTACTTGGACGTTTCTATCGCGCTGTAACGCGGGTCTCCAGCACTACGGATTGAGTCGAGCCATTACGCAAACTCTGTTTGACACGTCGAATCGTAAATAGGTTCCATAACATGGATGGAGCCAGCATGAATGCCAGTTTCATGAACTGATGGTGTGATATCTGTGGTGTATAGGAGCTCTTCTATGGTGACCGAATTATTCACGTCTGATCCAAGCCGTAAACGAGCTTCTCACTGTTAGTGTGGTGCAGGTTCCACCACATCAGTCCACAAGCAACCAGACGGCACAAGCAAGCATGATAAGCAGGTCTTAAGTTCAGGACTATTGTACAAAGCATCCAAAGTGTAGTTAAATATAATATGTACATATGTGTCTATTTTAGTATTGTTGACTAACTGACCCCCCCCCCCAGAAAGACCTGAAGCAAGGACTCTAGGAATGATCTAGTCATAGAATACTGCAGTTACTGTCTATAATAGTACCTCTCTATTGAAGGGACAAAGGCTAGTGTATGCTGAACAACACTACAGTCATCCTGGGTGAAAGTGGCACTTTGTAGGTGGGCTGTTTTTCCATGATCATTTTGAACAAGGATCTATTCCATTTTCACTGTATGCTGTGTGTCACCCAACCTAAGGTGGTGGAAGTTCCTCAGCCTCCTTTGCCAGGGTTCTAGGCTCACCGGGGTTCTAGACTTGCCAGGGTTCTAGGATGAGACTAGATCTGTTCCGGTTTTCATTATTGTACCCTAGGTGGTTCTTGCAAAGAAGGTGTCTGAATATAAGGGGGAATAATTCATACCGTGGTTCATTGAGACTTGAGACTGAATAGAGAATAGTCTCTCTTGACCTTGTGATAATGAAAGTGAGGTAGCGATACCTTGACGACTGTATGCATGTCTATTATTTGTGTTTTGCTGGGCAAATGTTTGGGTGGGGAATATAACTTTGTGTGTGATGCCAGAGGTCAAAGTAGAGCTCAAGGCATTGCACTATATACTGCTTTTTAAACCGGGGTATTGATTGTTTTTTATTACTGAAACTAAAGTATTGATTTGAGTTTTGTGCTAGAGTTTGGATAGGGAAAATGCTGGGTGGGGTTAGAACATGTGGGAGTGGTTTATACATGGATATTGTACTTACCTATTCTATGTTTGTTATGATTTGTAATTTTATCTTTTCTTTTTTTGAAATTGAAAATATGTAATGATGTTAACTAATGGGACTGAACCTTGACCTTTTTATTGACAATGGGGGAAAAAAACAATAAAGAACAATTATGTACAAAAATATGAACCTGCGTCGATCATTTGTTGAATCTAGGTTGTAAAAACAAATCACATAATTTGTGAATTAATGTAGTAATTACAGTGCATTGTTCATTAACAAGTACTAGACTGTTCTCTCTGCTGAGTGTGGAACCAACAGATTCTACCCCCAAGCCATAAGTCTGCTAAATAGTTAGTGCCGGTAGCTGTTTGGGTAACTCTTTAACTATCTCCATTGACCGTTTTTGCACCAACTTTTTTTGACTCATCACATATGCTGCTGCTACTGTTTATCTATCCTGTTGCCTAGTCACTTTATTCCTAGTTATATGTACAGTTGAAGTCGGAGAGTTACATACACCTTAGCCAAACACATTTAAACCCAGTTTTTCACAATTCCTGACATTTAATCCTAGTAAAAATTCCCTGTTTTAGGTCAGTTAGGATCACCACTTTATTGTAAATCTTGATGGGAAAAACTCAACAATTTTTTTTAGATGCATGCCATCAAAGCCACAACACTAAACAATACATAATTGCACTGTAACGGTGACACTGAAACAGTTCATTCAGCCTCATTTACTGCCCTTTTAAAAAACATAGCTGATATGGCTGACTTGCTTAAACAAATGTGGTTTCTACTGGTAATTGAGATGTACAAACTATGGCATAAGGGAACGACGAGTGGATAAGAGGCAATCTGTCATTTCGATTAAGACAACGAGCGAGCTAGGACGGACGTAATCAATATAACTATTTGTTCAGCACTTTTGAAATGTACAGCGACAGAATTCAGAACATGGGCTGTTCTTACAGTATTCTCCCAGTACACCAAGTCAGAACCGTAGGATAAATAAAGAGGGCATATAAGCAGACAATGAAAGCTCTTTCAATATTCAATGATTGCATTTCTCTAAAACAGGCTATAGGCTAAGTTATGAGTGGGAAAAATATCAAATTATTAGGGTGAGGCACATGGGCTACTAACAGCTTACTACACAACATACAGTTAGTGTTACTTTCTTAGCTACAGTATACATATCTCCCTGGCATATTAAATAATTTATGCAGCAGCATACAATACATTTTTGGACTCACCTTGTTGTGCTGTGCTCACTTGAACAGGAAGGTGGCACGGTGGTCCTTCTTGTGGTAAAATATTCTCTGGCATTCTCTGGATTTATGGTGCTTTCAAGACAACTGGGAACTCTGAAAAAAACAAGGTCAAATCATCACGTCAGTGATCTTCAGATCGGAGCTCTAGAAAGAGGCCTGAGTTCCCGTCTTGGAATTCCGAGTTGGATAACCATTCAAAACGTATTTTCCCAGTCAGCTATTTTCCAGTTCCCAGCTTTCTTGAACTCACTGAAGTCTGAGATTTCCCAGTTCCGAGTTTCTAGTTGTTTTGAACACGGCAGAAGTCATGCTGGATTGACAGCATGGACAATGTATTCAACCTTTTCTGGCCCATGGCATGTAAATGTTTATCCTTTTAAGCTTGGAAAAGAGACCCTTAAACCCAGACTTGAACCACACACCCAGTCCACTGAATAGCAGGCTAGTGATTGATTTGCAACACTTGCAGTTAGTCACTAATTCTTTCCAAACACTGAGCCAATCACGAAGCAGCTAGAGAACATTACCAACCCCAATGCTCTGTATTTTCCACTGGCTGCCCCACCACCACAGAAAACATTGAGCTACGCTGAAACACCTGCATTTTGGAGCTGCCTTACTCAAGAAAACAAAAACTAGACCATGTTTGTATGCAGATTTATTAAGGGTTTTTCTTTATTTTACTATTTTCTACATTGTAGAATATTAGTGAAGACATCAAAACTATGAAATAAGTAGTAACCAAGAAAGTGTTAAACAATATATTTTATATTTGAGATTCTTCAAAGTAGCCACCCTCTGCCTTGATGACAACTTTGCACACTCTTGGCATTCTCTCAACCAGGTCCATCAGGTAGTCACCTGGAATGCATTTCAATTAACAGGTGTGCCTTCTTAAAAGTTAATTTCCTTCCTTCTTAATGCCTTCTTAATGCATTTGAGCCAATCAGTTGTGTTGTGACAAGGTAGAGGTGTATACAGAAGATAGCCTTTATTGGTAAAAGACCAAGTCCATGTTATGGCAAGAACAGCTCAAATAAGCAAAGAGAAATGACAGTCCATCATTACTTTAAGACATAAAGGTCACTAAATATGGAAAATTTCAAGAACTTTGAAAGTTTCTTCAAGTGCAGTCGCAAAAACCATCAAGAGCTATGATGAAACTGGCTCTCATGAGGACCGCCACAGGAAAGGAAGACCCAGAGTTACCTCTGCTGCAGAGGATAAGTTCATTAGAGTTACCAGCATCAAATTGCAGCCCCAAAAAATGCTTTACAGAGTTCAAGTAACAGACAAATCTCAACATCAACTGTTCAAAGGAGACTGTGTGAATCAGGCCTTCATGGTCAAATTGTTGCAAAGAAACCACTATTAAAAGACACCAATAAAGAAGAGAATTACTTGGCCAAGAAACATGAACAATTGACATTATACCGGTGGAAATCTGTCCTTTTGTCTGTTGAGTCCAAATTTGAGATTTTTGGTTCCAACAGCCGTGTCTTTGTGAGACGAAGAGTAGGTGAACAGATGAACTCTGCATGTGTGGTTCCCACCGTGAAGCATGGAAGAGGAGATGTGATGGTGTGGGGATGCTTTGCTGGTAACACTATCTGTGATTTATTTAGAATTCAATGCACACTTAACCAGCATGGCTACCACAGCATTCTGCAGCAATACGCCATCCCATCTGGTTTGTGCTTATTGGGACTATCATTTGTTTTTCAACAGGACAATGACCCAAAACACACCTCCAGGCTGTGTAATGGCTATTTGACCAAGAAGGAGAATGATGGAGTGCTGCATCAGATGACCTGGCCTCCACAATCACCCGACCTCAACCCAATTGAGTTGTTTTGGGATGAGTTGGACCGCAGAGTGAAGGAAAAACAGCCAACACAGAAAAACTGCTCCAGCTCCTTCAAGTTGGGTGGGTTCCGCTGGTGTACAGCAATCTTTAAATCATACCACAGATTCTCAATTGGATTGAGGTCTGGGCTTTGACTAGGCCATTCCAAGACATTCAAATGTTTCTCCTTAAACCACTTGAGTTACTTTAGCAGTATGCTTTGGGTCATTGTCCTGCTGGAAGGTGAACCTCTGTCCCAGTCTCAAATCTTTGGAAGACTGAAACAGGTTTCCCTCAAGAAATTCCCTATATTTAGCTCCATCTATCATTCCATCAATTCTGACCAGTTTCCCAGTCCCTGCCGATGAAAAACATCCCACAGCATGATGCTGCCACCACCATGCTTCACTGTGGGGATGTTGTTCTCAGGGTGATGAGTGGTGAGGGGTTTGCGCCAGACATAGCGTTTTCCTTGATGGCCAAAAAGCTACATTTTAGTCTCATCTGACCAGAGTACCTTCTTCCATATGTTTGGGGAGTCTCCCACATGCCTTTTGGCGAACACCAAACGTGTTTGCTTATTCTCTTCTTTAAGCAATGCTTTTTTCTGGCCACTCTCCCGTAAAGCCCAGCTCTGTGGAGTGTACGGCTTAAAGTGGTCCTAAGGACAGATACTCCAATCTCCACTTTGCAGCTCCTTCAGGGTTATCTTTAGTCTCTATGTTGTATCTCTGATTAATGCCCTCCTTGCCTGGTCTGTGAGTTTTGGTGGGTGGCCCTCTCTTGGCAGGTTTGTTGTGGTGCCATAGTCTTTCCATTTTTAATAATGGATTTAATGGTGCTTCGTGGGATGTTCACACTTTCAGATATTTTTTTATAACCCATCCCTGATCTGTACTTCTCCACAACTTTGTCCTTGACCTGTTTGGAGAACTCCTTGGTATTCATGGTGCCGCTTGCTTGGTGGTGCCACTTGCTTAGTGGTGTTGCAGACTCTTTCAGAACAGGTGTATAAGTACTGAGATCATGTGACAGATCATGTCACACTTAGATTGCACACAGGTGGACTTTCTTTAAGTAATTATGTGATGTATGTTTTATTTTATTTATTTCACCTTTATTTAACCAGGTAGGCAAGTTGAGAACATGTTCTCATTTACAATTGCGACCTGGCCAAGATAAAGCAAAGCAGTTCGACACATACAACAACACAGAGTTACACATGGAGTAAAACAAACATACAGTCAATAATACAGTAGATGAATAAGTCTATATACAATGTGAGCAAGTGAGGTGAGATAAGGGAGGTAAAGGCAAAAAAAGGCCATGGTGGCAAAGTAAATACAATATAGTAAGTAAAACACTGGAATGGTTGATTTGCAGTGGAAGAATGTGCAAAGTAGAGATAGAAATAATGGGGTGCAAAGGAGCAAAATAAATAAATAAATACAGTAGGGAAAGAGGTAGTTGTTTGGGCTAAATTATAGATGGGCTATGTACAGGTGCAGTAATCTATGAGCTGATCTGACAGCTGGTGCTTAAAGCTAGTGGGGGAGATAAGTGTTTCCAGTTTCAGAGATTTTTGTTGTTCGTTCCAGTCATTGGCAGCAGAGAACTGGAAGGAGAGGCGGCCAAAGGAAGAGTTGGTTTTGGGAGTGACCAGAGAGATATACTTGCTGGAGCGCGTGCTACAGGTGGGTGCTGCTATGGTGACCAGCGAGCTGAGATAAGGGGGGACTTTACCTAGCAGGGTCTTGTAGATGACCTGGAGCCAGTGGGTTTGGCGACGAGTATGAAGCGAGGGCCAGCCAACGAGAGTGTACAGGTCGCAGTGGTGGGTAGTATATGGGGCTTTGGTGACAAAACGGATGGCACTGTGATAGACTGCATCCAATTTATTGAGTAGAGTATTGGAGGCTATTTTGTAAATGACATCACCGAAGTCGAGGATTGGTAAGATGGTCAGTTTTACAAGGGTATGTTTGGCAGCATGAGTGAAGGATGCTTTGTGGCGGAATAGGAAGCCAATTCTAGATTTAACTTTGGATTGGAGATGTTTGATGTGAGTCTGGAAGGAGAGTTTACAGTCTAACCAGACACCTAGGTATTTGTAGTTGTCCACATATTTTAAGTCAGAGCCATCCAGAGTAGTGATGTTGGACAGGCGGGCAGGTGCAGGCAGCGATCGGTTGAAGAGCATGCATTTAGTTTTACTTGTATTTAAGAGCAATTGGAGGCCACGGAAGGAGAGTTGTACACACTGAACTCTATCAGAGAAGTAGTTGGTGAACCAGGCGAGGCAATCATTTGATGAAGGTAATTGTTTGCACCAGATCTTATTTATGGGCTTCATAGCAAAGGGGGTGAATACATATGCACGCACCGCTTGTCCTTTAAAAAAATTGTAGATTATTTTAAAACAAGTTATTTTTTTCATTTCACATCACCAATTTGAACTGTTTTGTGTATGTCCATTACATGAAATCCATATAAAAGTCTATTTAAAATTTAAATTACAGGTTGTAATGCAACAAAATAGGACAAACACCAAGGGGGATGAATACTTTTGCAAGGTACTGTAGGCTACTGTTATAGATAGTAGGCTACATTGCGTAATGAAACAATCCCAAGTAAACTAGTGATTTGAAGGTGGACTGTGTAACGTTTGTCGTCGGAATGAGACCAAGGTGCAGCGTGGTAGGCGTACATTCTTCTTTAATTGAAATGTACACCAAAAAACAATAAACAATACAACGCCCGAACAGCTTCGTCGTGCAAACTACATGCACTCAAAACAAAGACAAGATCCCACACTGAAGGACGGAAAAAGGACTGCCTAAGTATGATTCCCAATCAGAGACAACGATAGACAGCTGCCTCTGATTGGGAACCACACTCAGCCAAAAACAAAGAACTAGAAAACATAGAAATAAAGAAACTAGAATGCCCACCCTAGTCACACCCTGGCCTAACCAAAATAGAGAATAAAAAACTCTCTATGGCCAGGGCGTGACAGACTGTCTGTATTAGTTGGCATTAACCACTACATGATGGGTGTCCTTATACTGGGATGGTTGAGCTAACGTGCGCTAATGTGATTAGCATGACTGTTGTAAGTAACAGCAAACTTTACAGGACATAGACATGTTGTATATATGGGCAGAAAGCTTAAATTCTTGTTAATCTAACTGCACTGTCCAATTTACAGTAGCTATTACAGTGAAAAAATACCATGCAATGGTTTGAGAGTGCACAAGAACAAAAAACTTTTATCACAGCAACTGGTTTGATATATTCACCTCTGAAGGTAAATAATGTTCTTACATTCAGTAATCTTGCTCTGATTTGTCATTCTGAGAGTCCCAAAGATAAAATGTAGTATAGTTTTGTTGGATAAAATACATTTTTATATTCAAATGTAGGAACTGGTTTCTACAGTTTGAACCCCTGCTGTCTCTGGCTCTACACCCACCCCGTCCGGCCATCTAGATGTGTGAAAGTTAGTTTATAAGCTAATGATCCGTCATGTATGACATTCCTGGGAGTGTGTGAACTTACATTTTAGTATTACCATATGATTTTTGTATGTTACCTACAGTTATGTCATTGAAATCAATTGACCAATTCGGCACATTTTGGTAGACTTGATACAAAATATTGTCCAGTATTGCCATGCTTCACTGGATCAATCTGAAACTTTGCACACACTGCTGCCATCTAGTGGCCAAAATCAAAATAGTGCCTAAACTGCAATAATACGTTATGGCCTTTCTCTTGCATTTCAAAGATGATGTTTTTGTTTGCATTATCTTTTACCAAATCTAATGTGTTATATTCTCCTACATTATTTCACATTTCCACAAACTTCAAAGTGTTCCCTTTCAAGTGGTATCAAGAATGTGCATGTCTTTGCTTCAGGTCCTGAGCTACAGGCAGTTAGATTTGGGTATGTCATTTTAGGCGAAAATTGAAAAAAGGGTATGATTCTTAAGGGGTAATAGACTGGTTTTTCACAACTCTCTATCCGAGCCAGGAGAGAGCGCAAGGACTACTCATGTCATGCACGTTCAGTTAGGCCATAAAAGACAGTTGTATATTTAAAAAATATATTGGTAACTGATTAGTATGCTGTTGCATCGGAAATCAATTTTACGATCTGCAATGTTTGAATTTCCAACTTTAATTATAGAATAAGTAATTACATTATAGGCGCCAACAGACACATTATTGCCTCCAGACAACAGACACCATGGAGGAGGCATGAAATGTTTAGGCTTAGTTTGAGAAAATGACGACCAAATAGGACTAACAATAATCATTTATCCATTAGCTAAAGCAAAGCTCTAGGCAACATGCCCTGGCACCTCAGAAAGCCTAGAATCGATTCAAATAGACAGCCGCATAGACATGTTGAAATTTCAGCACCATGGACAGCAATCAGTAGTGTATACTTTGTGAGTGGCTGTCTGGCTGATGCATTCTATTTCATTTTAGGAAGGGGAGGGGCGGAACTCCGACCTTGCAGGGGTCCAGAGAAACTGCTTTATGCCAGTGATCAATCCATTTTAGTTAATAGGGTGACATTCAAGAACGGTATTAAGAAGAAAACATATATTTTTAATGTTTAGAAGTAGCCTTTTTTCAAATACATGATTTTATAGATTGGAAGTATACTACACTAATAATTGTGTACAGTAGGTTTTATTTGGTTTTGAGGAGAATGTGCCCCCTGCTGGCCTGTTTGTGCCACTGACAGTTAGACAAGTTCTCTAAAATGAATTTGCAAGGAAATTTGCTGACTTTAATTACTTTAAAGAATAACACAATTTACAGCAAGACAATGAAACAGGCATAACCAGTTGAGCTGAGACAAACAAATAGAGCAGGAAGACAATTTATTTTAGGAGTGGACTGCGACAGCCTGAAATCAAATTCTACGAAATATAGGCTACCAAGAAAAAGATAAAAAGGCATGTTGCTTTGTGTGAAGTCAACATTTTCCACATTTCTGAGAAACACCACTAGGGGGTGCTAGAGTCGTAGATTCTAAGTGATCTGTCTCCTCAACAGATCGGGAGGATCCACAAATACATACTGAATATATTAAGAATGGTCCATCTTACGAGTCACAAGACGACGTGAAATTGAGACCCTTTATACAGTAAGTGGATCTGCGTAGTTTGTTGTACTGTGGCTTTGGACAAACAGTCTTGCTCTTTATTCTTCTTGCTGTATGTCTCTGCAGACTACGTTTCCTTGTACCTGTATCTGTGAATGAGGAAGGAGCAGCGAGAGGACACATATTAGTAAAGTGAAGATTCAAATTTCCACAAGGGGTGTTCCTGTAGTTAGGGTTATGTATAATAATAGTGGAGTGAATTCTGGAAAAACAAGTGACATTCCTCCGGGGGCGTTTATCTTCTAACCTCCTGCGATTGCTGCTGCTGATGTACTGTAGCCATGATGTCAGAGAACACTCTGTCTACACAACCGGTTTGAGCTAGCTTGCCTTATCCTCATGCATGCATGCTTCACCATAAATAGTTTAATGGTTTTTCATTTGAGAAGTGGCTTCCTTTTTTCATGTAAAAGTTTGGAGTTTTTTTTAAGGTGCTTGATAGTATCACAATGGGGACCAGTAATCTGTGGAAAACCACCCCGTGATGCGTGTTTGCTCACTCTCTGTGGTGTATGGAGAACTCAGGCAGCGCCCCTAGGGAACTCAGCTGCTCCTCCAGCGCTAAGATCCGCAGGCCGATGTACCCTGACGACAGCAGTAGAAACACCACCCTACACACACACACACACACACACACACACACACACACACACACACACACACACACACACACACACACACACACACACACACACACACACACACACACTTATGTACTGTACACATAAAGCAAAATAACTAAGGAAGTGTTTCCTCCCTAATCTTTATTGTTTATACTGTTGAATACTGTTTTATCGCACATGAAAGGTAATCTCTCTACAGTGATATGTGTGATATAAAATCTAACACAGTCTATATAAATCTATCACAATTAGGTGTAATTCAATATGAATTGATTAATCCCCTGAAGGGCAAATAGAAAGTATTGTCAGAGCACAAACACGCAATTACATGTATCCTTCACAGTTCACAGGCAACTAATGAAAGAGAAACCACAGGAGGAAGTTGCAAGGAAAACCTATCTACTATAGGCCTTGGAGGTTGGATAACATAAAAAGAAGAAACTGTGAGAGGAACCAGACTCTAAAGGGAGAGCCCATTATTTTGTTCACAGTACATACAGTATGAATGAAGTTCACAGTACATACAGTATGAATGAAGTTCACAGTACATACAGTATGAATGAAGTTCACAGTACATACAGTATGAATGAAGTTCACAGTACATACAGTATGAAAGAAGTTTACAGTATGAAAGAAGTTCACAGTACATACAGTATGAAAGAAGTTCACAGTACATACAGTATGAAAGAAGGTCACAGTACATACAGTATGAAAGAAGTTCAGAGTACATACAGTATGAAAGAAATTCACAGTACATACAGTATGAAAGAAGTTCACAGTACATACAGTATGAAAGAAGCTCACAGTACATACAGTATGAAAGAAGCTCACAGTACATACAGTATGAAAGAAGCTCACAGTACATACAGTATGAAAGAAGTTCACAGTACATGCAGTATGAAAGAAGTTCAGAGTACATACAGTATGAAAGAAGTTCAGAATACATACAGTATGAAAGAAGTTTACAGTATGAAAGAAGTTCAGAATACATACAGTATGAATGAAGTTCAGAGTACATACAGTATGAAAGAAGTTCACAGTACATACAGTATGAAAGAAGTTTACAGTATGAAAGAAGTTCAGAATACATACAGTATGAATGAAGTTCAGAGTACATACAGTATGAAAGAAGTTCACAGTACATGCAGTATGAAAGAAGTTTACAGTATGAAAGAAGTTCAGAATACATACAGTATGAATGAAGTTCACAGTACATACAGTATGAAAGAAGTTTACAGTATGAAAGAAGTTCAGAATACATACAGTATGAATGAAGTTCAGAGTACATACAGTATGAAAGAAGTTCACAGTACATACAGTATGAAAGAAGTTTACAGTATGAAAGAAGTTCAGAGTACATACAGTATGAAAGAAGTTCACAGTACATACAGTATGAAAGAAGTTAACAGTACATGCAGTATGAAAGAAGTTCAGAGTACATACAGTATGAAAGAAGTTCAGAATACATACAGTATGAATGAAGTTCAGAGTACATACAGTATGAAAGAAGTTAACAGTACATGCAGTATGAAAGAAGTTAACAGTACATACAGTATGAAAGAAGTTCAGAGTACATACAGTATGAAAGAAGTTCAGAGTACATACAGTAAGAAAGAAGTTCAGAGTACATACAGTATGAAAGAAGTTCAGAGTACATACAGTATGAAATAAGTTCACAGTACATACAGTATGAAAGAAGGTCACAGTACATACAGTATGAAAGAAGGTCACAGTACATACAGTATGAAAGAAGCTCACAGTACATACAGTATGAAAGGTCCCGTGTGGCTCAGTTGGTAGAGCATGGCGCTTGCAACGCCAGGGTTGTGGGTTCATTCCCCACGGGGGGACCAGGATAAATATGTATGAACTTTCCAATTTGTAAGTCGCTCTGGATAAGAGCGTCTGCTAAATGACTTAAAAAATGAAAGAAGCTCACAGTACATACAGTATGACCATCTGGAGAACATAGTGTGCTTCGAAAACCAGATCCATCTACAATGCCTTCCTATTCATACCCCTTGACTTATTCCACATTTTGTTGTTTTACAGCCTGAATTCAAAATTGATTAAATATTAGTTTTTCTCACCCATCTACACACAATACCCCATAATGACAAAGTGAAAACATGTTTTTAGAAATGTTAGCAAATTGATTGAAAATATAATACAGAAATATCTAATTTACATACGTATTCACGCCCCTGAGTCAATATTTTGTAGAAGCACATTTGGCAGCAATTACAGCTGAGAGTCTTTCTGGGTAAGTCTCTAAGAGCTTTCCACACCTGGATTGTGCAACATTTGCCCAGTATTCTTTTAAACTCTGTCAAATTGGTTGTTGATCATTGCTAGACTACCATTTTCAGGCCTTGCCATAGATTTTCAGGTAGATTTAATTCAAAACAGTAACTCAGCCACTCAGGAACATTCACTGTCTTCTTGGTAAGCAACTCCAGTTTAGATTTGTCGCTTTTACGTTTTTTATTTAACCTATATTTAACTGAGCAAGTTAGTTAGGAACAAATTCTTATTTACAATAAAGGCTTACCCTAACCCAGATGACGCTGGGCCAATTGTACGCCACCCTATGGGATTCCCGATCATGATCGGTTGTGATACAGCCCAGGATCAAACCAGGGTCTGTAGTGACGCCTCTAGAACTGAGATGCAGTGCCTTAGACCGCTGCGCCACTCAGGAGCTCAAAGATGAATTAATCTCCCAGTGTCTGTTGGAAAGCAGTCTGAACCAGGTTTTCCTTTAGGATTTTGCCTTAGCTCCATTCTGTTTCTGACATTATGTAGAGTGGTACTCAGTAATGTGTTGTATTGGATTTGCCTCAAACATAACACTTTGTATTCAGGACTAAAATTGAATTGCTTTGCCACATTTTTTGCAGTATTACTTTAGTGCCTTGTTGCAAACAGGATGCACATTTTGTAATATTTTTTACACTCTGTACAGTTTTTCATTACAGGTTAGTATTGTGGAGTAACTACAATGTTGTTGATCCATCCTAATTTTTCACCTATCACAGCCATTAAACTCTGTAACTGTTTCAAAGTTACCATTGGCCTCCTGGTGAAATTCCTGAATGGTTTCCTTCCTCTCCGGCAACTGAGTTAGGAAGGACGCCTGTATCTTTGACTGGGTTTATTGATACACCATCCAAAGTGTAATTATACTGAACAAAAATATAAATGTAACATGCAACAATTTCATTAATTTGACTGAGTTACAGTTCATGTGAGGAAATCAGTCAATTAAAATAAATGCATTAGGCCCTAATCTATGGATTCCACATGAGTGGGAATATAGATATGCATATGTTGGTCACAGACACCTTAAAAAACATGCACCTCCCAATGGGCCTCAGGATTTGGTCACAGTATTTTTGTGCATTCAAATTGCTATTGAAAAAATGCAATTGTGTTTGTTGTCTCAAGTTTATGCCTGCCCACACCATAACCCCACCGCCACCATGGGGCACTCTGTTGACAACCGCTCGCCACAAGACGCCATACACGTGGTCTGCGGTTGTGAGGTTGGTTGGACGTACTGCCAAATTCTCTAAAACGACGTTGGAGGCAGCTTATGGTAGAGAAATTGACATTAAATTCTCTGGCAACAGCTCTGGTGGACATTCCTGCAGTCAGCATGCCATTTGCATGCTCCCTCAACTTGAGACATCTGTGGTGTTGTGTTGTGTGACAAAACTGCACATTTTAGAGTGGCCTTTTATTGTCCCAAGCACAAGGTGCACCTGTGTAATAATCATGCTGTTTAAATCAGCTTCTTGATATGCCATACTTGTCAGTTGGATGGATTATTTTCGCAAAGGAGAAATGCTCACTAACATGGATGTAAATAAAATTGTGCACAACATTTTAGAGAAATAAGCTTTTTGTGCGTATGGAAAATGTATTTCAGCTCATGAAACATGGGACCAAGACTTTACATGTTGTGTTTATATTTTTGTTCAGTGTAGTAACTTCACCATGCTCAAAGGGATATTCAATGTCTGCTTTTTTACCCACTTACCAATAGGTGCCCTTATTTGCGTGGCATTGGAAAAGCTCCCTGGTCTTTGTGGTTGAACCTGTGTTTGAAATTCACTGCTTGACCTAAGGAACCTTACAGATAATTGTATGTGTGGGGTACAGAGATGAGGTAGTCATTCATAAATCATGTTATTGCACACAGAGTGAGTCCATGCAACTTATTATGTGACTTGGTGAGCACATTTTTACATAACAAAGGGGTTGAATACTTATTGACTCAAGACATTTCAGCTTTACATTTTTTATTAATTTGTAAAAAATGTGAAAAACATAATTCCACTTTGACATTATGGGGTATTGCAATTTAATCCATTGTAAATTCCGGCTGAAACACAACAAAATGTGTAAAGAGTCAAGGGGTGTGAATACATTCTGAAGGTACTGTATCTTACCATCTCTCCAGGAATTAACCTCATATAAACATCAGATGGCTCCTAACCAATCCAGAAAGACAACATACCTAGGCAGACAGACTGTTAGGCAGACACCTGCATTTCCTTGAAAAGGTGATTATATAGCCAAAGGGACCAGGAAATCTGGTCACAATACGTATACGATGGATAGATAAGAGACACATTTGAAAATCATGTGTAGACGCACGTCTGAAAATGGACAAAATCAGAACAAAGCACTCATGAGAGCGCTAGATAAATGTAATAAAATAAAATCAAACTGTATTTGTCACATGCGCCGAATACAACGCCTTAATTTGAAAAGCTTACTTACACGCCCTTAGCCAACAATGCAGTTAAGAAAATTAAGAGCTAACAAAATATTTACTAATTAAACTAAAGTAAAACAAATAAGAATTACACAATAAAATAACAATAACGAGGCTATACAGTGCATTCGGAAAGTATTCAGACCCCTTCCCCTTTTCCACATGTTGTTACGTTACAGTCTTATTCTAAAATTGATTAAATTAAACCATTTCTTCTCAATCGACACACAATACCCCCTAATGACAAAGCAAAAACAAAAAACAAAAAACAGAAACACCTTATTTACATAAGTATTCAGACCCTTTGCTATGAAACTTGAAATTGAGCTCAGGTGCATCCTGTTTCCATTGATTATCCTTGAGATGTTTCTACAACTTGATTGGAGTCCACCTGAGGTAAATTCAATTGAGTGGACATGATTTTGAAAGGCACACTCCTGTCTATACAAGGTCCCACAGTTGACAATGCATGTCAGAGCAAAAACCAAGCCATGAGATCGAAGAAATTGTCCGTAGAGCTCAGAGACAGGATTGTGTCGTTGCACAAATCTGGGGAAGGGTACCAAAACATTTCTGTAGCATTGAAAGTCCCCAAAAACACGTTGGCCTCCATCATTCTTCAATGGAAGAAGTTTAGAACCACCAATACTCTTCCTAGAGCTGGCCGCCCATCAGCCCTCGTGGCAGTGTGTGGATAAGATAAGAGGTGAGGGAAGGGCTTCAGTACATTGAGAGGATGGAGAGGTAGAGAGACGGCGGAGAGAAAGACAGAGAGGTGGATGGTACTCACAGAAACAGATAGATGGAGAGGAGGACGTTGAGGTTGCTCATCTCTCTGATGAGGAGGAGGGATTTAATCCTTTCAGTGACTCTCCAAAAACACGAGTTAGCTGATCCAGAGAAGAAAAAAATTGATTAAATGGATTGCTTGCCGTTTGGGGTTTTAGGCTGGGTTTCTGTACAGCACTTTGTGACATCAGCTGATGTAAGAAGGGCTTTATAAATACATTTGATTGATTTGATTGATTATTCAAACATTTAAGTGTGTGTGTGGTATATGTGCACGTGTGTGTGGTTGCACGTATGTGGGTGTGTGTGTTTGTGGTGGTCAGTGTGTGTTTAACTACCCGAGTCTTCCTCCTCTGTGAATGTGAACTGATCATCCTGGTCTTTGCTGATGCTGCTTCTAGGAGTGGAGCTGTCCCTCCCTGAGGAAGATGAGCATGCATTTATCAATCATTGTTCTATTACAACGTAACATAATATTCTCTTTTATGTCCTCTGTTATTCCTATTCTCCCTCCTTTCTTTCTCCTGTCTCTTCCGGAAACATCCTAATACCTCTGCTGGGCAGGTCAGAGTAGACGGTCTCTTTAGGAAGGCTCTGCTCCATACTGTCCTCCAGGCTAGAGTGGCTGGATATCTGTGGGCAGGGAAGGGTTAGAATGAAAAGGAAATGATGCTTGTGTGTCTGATCATGACAAGCCCATGATTTATCTTAGTGGTGTCTTAATTCATTCCACACAAAATCAAATTGAAAGTGAGTTCTGGAAAGTGAAAGGGAATTCTTTGACATCACTAAGTGCAAAGTGCGGATCAACCATGAGGAACCATAGATAGGTGTGTCAACAAAGGACAGACATTTGTCATAACCAGTCAAAGTAGAACTGGGCAGTACATGGTGGGACATGATGGGGTCTTACCGTGTCTATGTCCTGATTCACGTCGTCAACACCGTTCTCTCCTGGCGAGACGTGGGAACTGCTGTTACCATTCTCCCCCTGCTGCTGTGTGAACACAGTCTGACACACAATGCAGTGTGTTAAAGAATATTCATCTTTGGTGAAAAGAGAAGAAAGAAAGTAGAGGACAATTGCAGATGATGGATAAGGAGATAGAAATGAGGTGAATAAGACGGGAGAGAGAAAGACGGGAGATAGTTATATAGCAAAAGGAAGAGAGAGCGAGAGAGAGAGAGAGCGAGCGAGAGAGAGAGAGAGGTCAGAGATCATGTGGGTATACCTGTGCACACACAGACTGCAGGATTTTGTAACACACTTGCCGGTTCCGCAAAGACACCAACAAATACTGAAAACATAGACAAAACAGAATAAGGGACTACACAACAACCCACATGCACAGACACATGCACTCAAACAAAGACTAACAGGGCCACTGTGGGTTTGTTTCTGACCTTGTCTCCATCCGTAGTGTGGATGGAGAGCATAGACAAGGCTGAGTTCTGCTTTTTCACTTCCTTAATGCTGGACACGTGAACCACCACCTACAACAACAAACAGGTACCACATCAACTTCACACATAACACAGAAAGAAACAGGTACAAAATCAACTTCACACATAACACAGAAAGAAACAGGTACAACATCAACTTCACACATAACACAGAAAGAAACAGGTACAACATCAACTTCACACAGAAAGAAACAGGTACAACATCAACTTCACACACAACACAGAAAGAAACAGGTACAACATCAACTTCACACACAACACAGAAAGAAACAGGTACAACATCAACTTTACACACAACACAGAAAGAAACAGGTACAACATCAACTTCACACACAACACAGAAAGAAACAGGTACAACATCAACTTCACACAGAAAGAAACAGGTACCACATCAACTTCACACACAACACAGAAAGAAACAGGTACAACATCAACTTCACACAGAAAGAAACAGGTACCACATCAACTCCACACACAACACAGAAAGAAACAGGTACGTATGTATTGTGTCATTTTGGAGTCACTTTAAAAAAAAATCTCAAATAACAATAGAATATGTTTCTAAACACTTCAAAATAACTGCATTGATTATGAATAATCCTGAATTAAATTGTGAAACAAAGTTACAGATGCCAAAATATCATACCCCTAAGACATGCTAACCTCTCACCATTACGAATAAGGGAAGTTAGCATTTTTTGGAGGGGGGTTGATATTTGTGGGTCTGTAACTTTCTCACTCATCAACAAATTTGTAGAGTCACAAGCTTGATGCTGTCATTGCGTACTATGCATATGGGACCAAATACTTCACGTTTACCTACTTTAAAAAACACATATAAGTGAATTTGTCCTGATACTGTTGTTCCCTTAAAATGGAGGGACTATGTATGTACAAAAAGTGCTGTAATTTCTAAACGGTTACCCCGATATGGATGAAAATACCCTCAAATTAAAGCTGACAGTCTGCACTTTAACCCCATAGTCATTGTTTGGAGTATAAAATATAGAGTATAGAGCCAAAAGGAAAAAAAATGATTCACTGTCCCAATAATGATGGAACTTGGCGTTGGCGAACTTGGCGTTATCTACTCTCTCTTACCTTGGTGTCTTTGAGGAGTACGGAGGAGTAGAAACACACATAGTTGACAGACACAAATAGCTTCCCATGATACAACACTTCCTTCTGCAGGGCACAGGTGAACGCTGAAAACACAAGCAGAGAACAGTGCCAAATGAGAGAGACACAGAGAGTTTCTGAATGAAACGTCCCTTTTCCCAGAATACAGTGTGATGTTCTGTATGCCGTCCTAAGCAGCTGAGGGCACATGTTAACATATTGTGCAAAGTGAGTGAATAAGTATTTTAATGTAATTAGTTGTTAGCAAGGAGCACAATGTACAGGTCGTGGAATTAATTATATTGAATGTCCCAATGCATTCATTATTATGTCGACTCCATAAGCAAACATGCAAGACATGAATCCACACGCAGCCCAGACAAACAATCAATGGACAACGACAAGATCATAAATAAGTTACACACTCCCCATGTACTGATATCAACTCACCATGAGTTAGTTTCTCCTCTGCAGGAATGTCTTCGAAGAGTTTGTGAAAGGCTTTGTTGTACTTCACAAAGCTCTACAAGAGAGAGAGAGGAAATGGAATGAATGAATCAATCAACCAATTCATGAATGAATCAATCATTCAATCAGGACATATTTCCGAGCCAGATCCAAGAACCCAAACATGTAGTGGAGAAGGAGCAATAGTATCTGCAGGGTGTTGTACTCTACATTTAAATGTGCTTACGTTTTTGGTGATGGTGACGCCATCAGGCCGATGGAAGCTCTCCTCCTCTATGGTCTGTGACCTGTGTATAGGGAGATCACAATTACACACGCACATATGGACTTCGAGGGTTTCGTTTCCCCCAGTCCAAGTCCTGTTCTAGTCATTGTACTTGCTTTCATAAGTAACCTCTGACCTGAGTGAGTTGCTCCTGTTCAGGCTGCATCCCAGCTCCTGTGTTTCTAGCTGTGCCTCCTCTAGACTGTGGCTTTTCCTCCTCTCTCCACTCTTCTTAGGCCTACTGCGGCTGCCTCTCCTCTGGTCCAGCAGACTACCTCCATCACCATCCTCCAGGGACCTGGAGGAACAGGACACTAAACGGTCATAGAGTGTCGCCACCTGGGTCTGTAAACACTTTCTGTTTAGAGGTCATACTTAGCTATTTGCATATTTACCTACGGTATAGGTCTTACTTTGTAATTAACATAAAGTTGTGGTTTGAATTTAAATTCACCTACCCATGGGCATAGTTTTGTCTTCTGGTGAAAGCTGCTCTAACAATTATTTAATACAGAAGCAATTAGGGTTAAGTGCCTTGCTCAAGGGCACACTGACAGATTGTTCACCTAGTTGACTCGGGCATTCGAACCAGCAACATTGTGGTTACTGGCCCAATGCTCTTAACCAATAGGCTACCTGTTATTTACATTCACATCATCTACTTGATACCATCAGACAACCATAAAGAGGAGTTCAACGGTTGGCAGAGCAGTTCTAGCTCATAGTCGATAAGATAGTCAACAACACCTTAACGGTTAAATGAGTGGTCTAAAACATATGTGGCATCCAGGTCAAAGGAAGATTTGCTATTATTTGCATTTTAAATGATCAAAACATGTCACATGCAAAGTGTGTGTTATACGATGTTTAAGTTCCCCCACCTGAGGCTGGGAGAAAGCAAACAATGGAAATTGAATATACATGTATCTTTGTTAATCCTGTTCCATCACTATACATTAATTATTGTGCCACTCCTTACAGACAATATAGGCCTAATAGAAACAAAAGCTACTACATTTACAGCTCAAAAAGTCAAACTTCAATGTGAATGTGCAAATAAAATGCACAAAATCATCACAGAATTAAAGAGTCCTCAAAACAATCTTTATGCAAAAAAGGCTTGAGTATGTACATCTCCACTACAGAAAGCGGATTCACCTCCTCCCGAATAGACCAGCCTGTCATTTCTGAGTCTGGATAAGGACCAACAAATGTAAGTATTTGTTTGAAACGTGTGCCTTTTATTAGGCTTGTCAAAAATATATTGTCAAGTCATGAATTGGATTAATTATTGATTGAAAATCTATGCTTACGCTATATATATACAAAATAAAGATTATATTAAAACTACAACAAACAAAGCAATAAGATATAATACAAAACAACCTGTTTGTATCTCATAAATGACTAAAGAAATAGGAAGTTGTTAATTTTCACCTAATCTTAAAAAATTACAAATAAATAAAGACAAGGGCCCTGAAGGGTATGGCTGCAACGCATTTTGGTGGAACGTAAACAAAACAGCCTGGTCTCATAGAACAGATGTAACATAGTAAACGAAAATCCAGGACATTGAAATTAGTACGATATGTTACATTTGGTATGGTTACATAAGAAGGTTGATCAATTTTACTGCAGTGGGCTAAATCAGGGTCACAGAGAGTGTTTCTTGGTAGTCTTAAACAAATCTACTTTGAAGCAAAAGTACACATCTCACACACATGGTTATGGTCTTAAAGAAAATAAGTCACCTGTACCATGTTAGCTATAGATTTGAAAGGTATTATATTATTATATTATATTAAGGTATTATATACATCACAGAAGACTGAAATATAACAAAACCGGTCGACATAAAAACTTCAGATTTTCAGCAGGTTTTTGAAATAATGTTTATTACAAATATTAATAACATTCCACCCAGGAGGCCACTAGGTCATTTGATTGCAGGAAAGGGATTTATTAAGTCAAAAACGAAAGGTGGGTGGTTGGTCGGGGTGGATGGGTTGGCATACAACGCAAACGTCTAGCAACTCAAAGGTTGCTTGTTTGAATCTCATCACGGACAACTTGAGCATTTTAGCTAATAAGCAACTTTGCAACTACTTACTACTTTTTAGCTACTTTGCAACTACTTAGCATGTTAGCTAACCATTCCCCTAACCTTAACCCTTTAAGATAACACCTGACCATAACCCTAACCTTAACCTTAACCTCAACCCTAACCTTAACTCCTAGTCTAGCTAACATTAGCCACCTAGCTAACGTTAGTGTAAGCCACCTAGCTAATGTTAGCCACAACAAATTGGAATTCTTAACATATCAGACATGTTGCAAATTCATAACATATTAAACAAATTGAAAATCATAACAAACATATCATACAAATTGTAATTTGTAACATATCATACAAAATGGATGATGGACATCCAAAAATGTATACGTTACATACCAATCTTAAACATATCATACTAATTTTAGTGTCCTGGCTTTTCGTTTACTAAGTTACATCCACCCCTGAGTCCAAATTATAGCGACACACAAGTTCCCTTCCTTCCTTCCCTCTCTTTCTCCACTCAGGTGAATCCTCCATTCAGATTAACCCACTTGTGAAACTGCAATTAATACAAGCTGAATTGCCCAAAGCCCATATGGCTGTGTTCTAATCCATGTGGTATGTACTACTGTATGTTTGAGGACTGTACAGTATTCATTACTGTAATATCCTAATAGAAAATCCAATAAGATTATGTTAAGGGACATTCCAACTTCCTAATGTAAACATAAACATTGGAGACGGTCTCTACAGCTGGAGTTTAACTGAGCCTGTCAATAACTGTACAGAAACAATGCATAATAATAAATCACTTATTTAAAAAAGTTTGATTGGTTGATACTCACACTGAGCTGTCAAGGGAGAACCTCCGGTGCTTCATGTTCATGGTCTGGAGTGGTTAAATGTCTCACACACTCCCCCACGCACACTCACACTGAGCTCCTCTCCACTCCACCCTTCTGTACTTCACTGACTGTGTCGGTGTGAACCGACTCTCTCACACACACTTAGCCACCAATGTGCTGCAGTATACGCCCAGCCTGTCTCTCTAGTTTCCTACCTGGCTTTAGCCCACAGAGAGAAGCAGCTGATAGATGGCTAGAGGCAGAGACAGCCTTCTCCTGTTACCAGCCTATCCTCTTCAAGCTTATTGTTGGCATCATCTATCAATTTCTGGGGGCGGGAATACCATTCAAGCTTAACCAATCAACTTTGGAGGCCCGAGCCTGCTGCCGGTGCTACTTGCACACACCTCTGCTGCTTGTGGAAACGGTTGCTACAGGTGTTGTAACAATCCTACTCCCACCCACAGGTTAGTGCTGGGTAAATCATACACATAATGCATGAATCAAAATACAAACGCAAACACATGTCACGTACACTACACACACAGCTGTTTGACCCAGTGGGTGTGTAAACTTGGTTTGAGCTTTTTCTAGTTGTCCGTTTGCGTTTTACTCAGTTTGTTCAGAACCCAACGTTACAATGCAGATTCTTAAAAATTGCGGGTGTAGTATAGCATTCTTGTTTGATGTTTGAAAGAGGCGGATACATGTTTTCCCTGAAAACCACTTTATCATCATGACAAAGACATTTTTGAGTTTGAGGAAATTCAGCCAAAGCTGTATCTGTCTGGCCATGATAATAAATAATGCTCTATAGCAGGGGTTCTTAAACTTGTTCAGCCTGGGACCCAAATGAGAAATGCAGTGTTTTCCTGGGTCCCAAGCTTAGGAAAATATGCAACTATACATAAATATCGGTACATTTCATTGGCCTTATGCCTAAAACAAGTGCAATATAGACAAAAACAAATAACAATGAAATGAAATATCTATATCTATGATCTATTATCTAATATCTATTAATGTTTATTTTCCCCCATTAAAAACACTCTTACATATCTGTCTAGGTTGGAACTGTTGCTGTTAAAATACAATACATCATTTTCATTCTGAACTGGAATAAACGGATTGATCACATCACACAGATGTAGACCAGAAAACACACACACACACAGTAATAATGAGAGCATGTCTATTCTGGGCTCCGATTTTGACAGTACAACACTGAGGTGATGCTCAGCCTTGAAACTGTTTCTGTACTTGTTTTTTAAGTATGTCAGAGTTGAGAACTCTGATTCGCATAGGTATGTGGTGCCAAACTGAACCAGAAAATCTACTGCTTTCTCAGTCAGGCAGGAGACCACTTCCTGTGTCACGACTTCCGCCGAAGTCGGTCCCTCTCCTTATTCGGGCGGCGTTTGGCGGTCGACGTCGCCGGGCCTTCTAGCCATCGCCGATCCACTTTTCATTTTCCGTTTGGCCTTTGTCTTACACACCTGGTTTCAATCCCCCAATTACTTGTTCATTATTTAACCCTCTGTTCCCCCATGTTTGGTTGTGAGTAATTGTTTGTCTTGTATACGGTCCGTTATTGTGGGCTCGGTATATTGTATTGTGTTGTATTTGTGAATACTCTAGTAAATAGGTTGATTACTCATATCTGCTGTCCTGCACCTGACTCTCTACACCAGCTACACACAGGCCGATTACATCCTACTGTAGATGAACAACCCAGAACTGTGTGAGTGTGTTTGCCTCAAAAAGCATCTTACTTCAATAAGTTTATTCCAGTTAAGAATAACAATGGTATTTTAACAGCAACAGTTCAAACCTAGACTAGTTTTCCACAATCATTTCTACAGTAAGATGTACAGTGGGCCCGATCATTTTTCATCTTCATCTGTACTGTTACTAGGGTTGCACTATCAGTAGCTAGTTTGCGTTGGCGAATGTTAATCTATTAGCTGTGTACAAGGCCAGGGGATTGTTTGAAAGAGAAACGCACATCTACTACTATGAGAGTTAGTTAGTACTCCCTTATTTCTTCTGATCATCACCTGTTATAAAAACGACAACAATGCCTCGCTAGCTGACGTACTCTTCAACTGTCGAAACACTGTTTCCTGAAGCATTATGCAGCGGTTCTGAAAGAACTCCCTGGGTTTACCATCGTTTGTTCGTTATGAGAGACTCATTACTAAGCACATCCCGGCACAAAACACATTGTGGGAGCTCCTCGTTATAAGTTTGTATGAAAGAGAGAGAAACTCATCGCTGTATATACGTTTCATGACAATTGAGCTCAGTCAGAACTTGTTGCTAGCATGAGTTCATTTCATGACAGCGGTGAGTGATGGCTAGTGAGAATGACAAGTCAGTGGCAGACAGCGCATCATCTGCTGCTGAACGACAGAGCTGCATCGTGTGTGCCGCAGAGTGATCTTCAAGAAAACTGCAGAAAAAAGATCTGGGAAACCGCGAAGCACACGGGCGTCTCCCTCCCACTCGCGCAGCTGCCAAACTGAGCACAGACCGCAGATGCACTTGGCCAAGTCAATTCCAGTAATTCATGAAATAATTATACATTTACTCTGAGACGTTGCGACCCACTTTGCAACAATGTATGGATATAGCCTATATCTTCTTATATATTCCTATATATTATAGGCTATATATTTCAATTCAATGCAGACGTTCTACATCACTCACTAATTCCTTTACAGGACATTTATGTTCCGCTAATATAGACTGGGAAAAAACATCGGGGCTCAATTCAATCCGTATCGCGGAAGACCAGCGTTACAGCTTGATTGACATTTTTAGGCCTAGGCTTCGTCCTAGATTCAATCAGATCCAGCATTAACCGTCGATAGCACTGCGTAGCAGAGGTGGAACTGCATTGGAGCTGTCAAATTGGTGAGTAGCTCTTGCAATCATTGTCACAAAATCACACCTTCCCCAGTCAAGTTAGAAGTTCAGCGGGAGAAAGTGTAGTCTCTTTAAGCAATAAGGCCTGAGGGGGTGTGGTATATGGCCAATATACCATAGCTAAGGGCTGTTCTTACATACAACGCCATGCGGAGTGCTAGGACACAGCCCTTAGCCGTGTCATACCCATGGTATATGGTCTGACATATCACGGCTCAAACCACAATGGGTATGACAAAACATGTAGTTTTACTCTTCTAATTCCGTTGGTAACCAGTTTATAATCGCAATAAGGCTCTTCGGGGGTTTGTGGTACAGTATATGGCTAATATACCACGGCTAATGGCTGTAATGGCGTTGCGTTGTGCATAAGAACAGCCCTAAGCCTTGGTATATTGGCCATATACCACACTTCCTTAGGCCTTATTGTTTAATTATAAACTGGTTACCAACGTAATTAGAAGAGTAAAAATAAATGTTTTATCACCCATTGTATACGGTCTGATACACCATGGCTTTCAGCCAATCAGCAGTTTGGCTCAAACCACCCAGTTTATAAATCAAAATAATGAGGATTTTTCTATCAGCATAATCAAAGTGTAGATTACATATCACTTTCCAGTGTTTGAATTTGTAAACACTGCTGCTTTGGATTTCTCGAAATGGAACTCGGTGCAGCCAAGGGCAATGTCCGCTTTAGGTAGGCTATAAGCTACTACAGGCTACTACAGTTGCACCTCTGGCACTGTCAAAACAACTGCTGTGCTGGTGTCGGCTAGCACAGATCTGATAGACTCTATCCCAAGAGGGCAATGTTCCTGCGTTAGCTGAGACTGCATTCATGGTAAACACTGCATATGTCAGCTCAATTGGAAATTACATGGTTGTTTTGATATGGACTGTATGAAATGCATTAACAATCCCTTTACCCAGTGCTTGACTTGGGCAGAAGCTCAGCTGAGTACCAACACCTCAAATGTTCTACTGCTTGAGCTCCCGTTTCTCTTATAGAATATTAGCGCAAAAGTATTTCGCTTCTGCACCTAAATATAAACAGTACGTACCGGCACCCAAAATTAGTACCGGAACCTATTTCACTCCTACTCAAGGACTGCCTTTACCCCAAGGCACATAGGACTCTATTTAATATGTACTGTATCATTGAAGCGTTACGGAGACCTACTAGGTGCCTTGGGGTGAAGGGATTGTTAATGCATTTCATACAGTCCATATCAAAACAACCCTGTTAGCCAGCCTGATGAATAAGCTACAGCGTGAGATATTCATACGTTTATAAGCTTGTAATTAACATATCATCTATACCTCTCCATTCTGTATTAACAAAGAATTCTACCACCCTCTGACAAACCAACCCGATACTTCTACAGACATTCGGTCAACCTGAGAGCATCTCCTACTAACAGAGACAGACAGATTGGGTAGCTGTAGAAGTTTATATGGCCCAGTTTACTGCGCTGTAGCTGTATTGTTTTGGCGTCAGAGCGCCGAGGTGTAGTGTTACGCCCTCCCTCAGCGGCCTCGTCTGGGGTTGTGAGATACTGTGTTGGGACAGAGGTTTAGGGTTACTGGGCCGGTCACAGCAGAGATCTCCACAAGGAAATGTGACACCTCTGACTGATAGAGTTACATCCAATAGAACATTAGTTTAATGACAACGGGCTTCACTGTAAATGCTTGACCCCAATTGGTTTGCACCATGGAAGCAATTTCGCTCACATTTCGCTCACATTTAAACAGATCTTCCCCTGTATATAATATCGTGCACGTTTGAGGGGAAAGATAGTCAAGCAGAGGTTAGGGAGGGATAAGGCGTACATTCGGAGCTGAGCAAAAAGTGCCATAGACTGTATCATCTAGGTGCATCAGAATGAGAGGTGATAGGATCTGCAGCATCTTACTGTGTCAAATCAAATCAAATTTTATTAGTCACATACACATGGTTAGCAGATGTTAATGCGAGTGTAGCGAAATGCTTGTGCTTCTAGTTCCGACAATGCAGTAATAACCAACAAGTAATCTAACCTAACAATTCCACAACTACTACCTTATACACACACACAAGTGTAAAGGGATAAAGAATATGTACATAAAGATATATGAATGAGTGGTGGTACAGAACGGCATGGCAAGATGCAGTAGATGGTATAGAGTACGGTATATACATATGAGATGAGTACTGTAGGGTATGTAAACATAAAGTGGCATAGTTTAAAGTGGCTAGTGGTACATGTATTACATAAAGATGGCAAGATGCAGTAGATGATATAGAGTACAGTATATACATATGAGATGGGTAATGTAGGGTATGTAAACATATTAAGTGGCATTGTTTAAAGTGGCTAGTGGTACATTTTTACATAATTTCCATCAATTCCCATTTTTAAAGTGGCTGGAGTTGAGTCAGTATGTTGGCAGCGGCCGCTAAATGTTAGTGGTGGCTGTTTAACAGTCTGATGGCCTTGAGATAGAAGCTGTTTTTCAGTCTCTCGGTCCCTGCTTTGATGCACCTGTACTGACCTCGCCTTCTGGATGATAGCGGGGTGAACAGGCAGTGGCTTGGGTGGTTGTTGTCCTTGATGATCTTTATGGCCTTCCTGTGACATCGGGTGGTGTAGGTGTCCTGGAGGGCAGGTAGTTTGCCCCCGGTGGTGCGTTCTGCAGACCTCACTACCCTCTGGAGAGCCTTACGGTTGTGGGCGGAGCAGTTGCCGTACCAGGCGGTGATACAGCCCGACAGGATGCTCTCGATTGTGCATCTGTAGAAGTTTGTGAGTGCTTTTGGTGACAAGCCGAATTTCTTCAGCCTCCTGAGGTTGAAGAGGCGCTGCTGCGCCTTCTTCACAACGCTGTCTGTGTGGGTGGACCAATTCAGAAAATGTCCATTTTCTGTGTGTGTGTGTGTGTGTGTGTGTGTGTGTGTGTGTGTGTGTGTGTGTGTGTGTGTGTGTGTGTGTGTGTGTGTGTGTGTGTGTGTGTGTGTGTGTGTGTGTGTGTGTGTGTGTGTGTGTGTACGCCCTGCTATTACGGAAGTTTCCTGTAACTCAAACCCTACTATGGTCAGGCCCCACCATTCTTTGTGTCCTATCACTGTATCACACTACACGATAGGGGAGAAGCTTGTGACAATCTCTGTAGTGCATAATGGTATTGCAACTGTGTTTTAGAATTCAGATGACAAATAGACATTTTCCATCCATTACAACATTCTAAAGAAAACCATTTGGTTGGTCCAAATACTAAATACAAGGAAATGTTTCACAACCTGAATGTTGAGGGATCGCAGCTAGGAACACTTTCTGGTATAATGATAGATTAGATGGACTTTGACTGGTTAAATGGGAGCCATGTTGGGGCGGCAGGTAGCCTAGTGGTTAGAGTGTTGGGTCAGTAACCGAAAGGTTGCTGGATTGAATCCCCGAGCTGACAAGGTAAAAATCTGTCGTTCTGCCCCTGAACAAGGCAGTTAACCCACTGTTCCTAGGCCGTCATTGTAAATAAGAATTTTTTCTTTAACTGACTTGCCTAGTAAAATAAATGGACATTTTCTTTCTAGATAGGTAGTTGGATACCACCTAGTGGATAAAGATACACTTCACACCTTTCTTCTTGAAATGTACCTCATCACGAAGGCTTCCTCCCTTGCTTCTGCTGTGTTACATTCCTATACTTTTACAGTACATCATTTGCAGCCAGTTGTCAGACAATCACAAACAATGACTGAGGAACCAAATGACTCATTATGCTGTATCTCCAATCATCCTGCTTTTAATACAAAGTCAACATACAATACTATCTACAACCAGGGTTTAAAGAAAATAACAGTTACCAGGTAACAGGATATATGTGATGCCATAGAAACTGGTCCTTACTTGATGTCACATGTTTAGTCTGTGGGTCTTTCATTTCAGGTATATTTATATTTGAATAATTAACATTTTAAGTCACACCAGATAAACTTTTGGACCACACTTAAATTGCATATCCGGATAACTTAATTGTTAAATACTTTCCCCACCATTTGTCCCAAAATGTTATCATATACTCCTTCGATCTATAGTAGCACACTATAATTGAACAGTGTAGCATAGACTTTAAACAACTACTGTACTTTCCTCGACCCGTTTAATCTCTCTATCTATGCCGCCGTATTGGCGATCGGATCGTACCACTTTAACTATGATAATGGGAGCGGGGGGAGTCACTGAACTGAAACTAGGTCTGGCTCTAAGTATCTATCTATGAGGACATCAGTATCAAATAGCACTCTACACAGAGTGCTGTACACATTGTACTAAAGCAAATAAAAAAGACAATTAAAAAAACACTGACGATATCTTACAGTAAAATTGGCTTGCCAAGTAAACAACATCTCATTGGTTATATTCGGTTATTTTCCCAAATAAAACTATAAATAAACAAATCAACCAATAGTAAAAAATCAAGTCTTAATAACAGTAACAAAATAGAATGATAATAAATATTTAAAAAATCATATCAAATAAATATTTGACAAAGTCAACAATAACAATAAGGCTCTTTTTTTTAAATAATAAATAATTATGCGTGTTGTACTGCATGTACGCCTTATGCTCAGGCCTATGTACTGGACTATAAAGAACTCTATACGTCAGACGGTATGTACAGTTCAAGTTCATGTACGATCAACCCTACTGTGCTCTACAATCACGACGTATCTGGGGAAGCAGATTATAGTACATCAAATGAATAAGAGAAGAGGACAACATCTCAAGGGCTGGTGGGTGCACGTCGGAGTGGACTTGAGGGAAAGCATCGGGTTGTGTCGTTCGTTGTTTTTGTCTGCACAGTAAGACTACGAGCAGAGAGAAACCGGAGAGAAGCTGTAAAGAGCCGATGTGAGCCGAGGGAGGGACTGAGAGGAAGAGAGTGGGTTGAGTTTGAGTTCAAACCTCTTTCTTCTACTCTCAACCCGTTGGGATTTACATTGTTTAACAAGCAAAGCTCATTTCATCCAAAGCGACTCGCGGTTAACACACATATTCAGTACCGTATACGTAGCCCCACGCAGGGATTTAACCCACAACCTTAATGCTGTCAGAACCAGGCTCCAACCCACTGAGCCATCAGGACCATTCCAATGTATGGAGACAGAATTCAAATAGGTGTAAGCTACATCATGGCACTCAATGCTTAGCTCAGGTAGATGGGATACAGCCTAAGCAGCAGATAACCAACATGGTGAAACATAAGGCAAAGACACTGAACCACAATGAATAGGATCCTTACAATTATTTCTGCAGAAGCTGGAAATTGACCCCCCCCCCAAAAAAATACCATTATTTGAAATTCTGTTCATTCATCGAAATGGTCCTCCAAGAAAAATATAGACAACATTCATTTCATACATGGAATCTCCTGAAATGACTGGCTGGGATTGAAATGGAATTGCCTGAACTGTGTTTAACCTTTACTGTCATTAGGTTATGGAATATGATGTCAGCAATAGCAAGTAAGAATGAATGACTAAACTTTAACTTGTAATAATATTGATCCCCACTTGGAGTAGGGTGAAGTTGCCCCCAGACACTGATCAAGGTCAGTTTAGCTTTTTCACCCAAATGGTTTAGGTTACAATTTAAGGATGGTAAACTGGTTCTAGATCTGTGAGTTTACCGTTCATGTATTGTAAGCTGGATGTACAGATAGTAGGGCACCATTCCTCCTCATCAGAGGTCAAAGTACATTTTCCATCTGCCTAGGAACAGCGTGGTTTCTCTTGGCACTGTGGGTAGGAGAGCCTGGCGTCCAATCACAGACATGCAGCTCAAACCGTCCCTCTAGTCCTACTTTGATGTCTAGGACTAGGTTTAGTCTTCTGTCTAAAACTGTGCTCAGGTTAAGCCAGGACTAGCTGTGGCAGCAACAGACACCAGAATGCAAAACGACAGACACATGAAAACGTTCACCTTTGCACTTTCACCCCTCATACACTTAACCCATAGATAGAAAGGTAATAACATAAAAACCCATTTAGGGTGCAGCAAATATCCAGGCTTTTTGTGTCCTTGTATTTTTTACACATACATATCATAACTCCTGTTTCTGAAGCAGGTTTGTTTTTCACTGGTTTCGTTTTTGAAATAGCTGACCACAACACACACAGGTATTATAAGTCCTCCACATTTTGAACACTGAGGTAAGAAGAATAAGCAGGATTACACATGTAATAGTCTGTCTCCGACTCCCAACACACCCTTTCCAGGTCTTTCCTGAGAGCGCAGGTTTTCTTTGACATTCATCTAGTTGTTGTTGTTGTTGTTTGTTGCTGATGTTCTTGTATAATTACTCCTTGTTAGTAGTGTCGTCCCTCAGGTGGGATTTAAGGTTCATTGTTTTGTCGTTTTCCAGCCTGCTTCTCTCGTCGGTTGTTCCTTGTTTCTCTGTGGACCTCTATCTGAGCAGAAGGAAGGAGGGATGACAGCTCCTCTCCTCTCTTAGGTTGCATAGTGGTCAAAACTCCCCAGGTACTCCAGGGCAGCCTGGTAGGAGAACTGGTACTCATCCTGAACAAGACGAAAGAATATAGACAGATTTTTGTCTAGTGCAGTATATTGATAACTGACATGGACATGTGTAGCTAGTGAGGTGGTCTGCTATCTCTACGAATGAATGGAAAAAAAAACATCTAGCAATATCTGTCCATTTCTCAACAAACCATTTTATAATTGGAGAGGTCAGCAATGTGTCTGTGAAGCCTACCTCCGTCTGCACAGTGGCAGGGCGTTGTGTCTGTGAAGCCTACCTCCGTCTGCACAGTGGCAGGGCGTTGTGTCTGTGAAGCCTACCTCCGTCTGCACAGTGGCAGGGCGTTGTGTCTGTGAAGCCTACCTCCGTCTGCACCATGGCAGGGCGTTGTGTCTGTGAACCCTACCTCCGTCTGCACCATGGCAGGGCGTTGTGTCTGTGAAGCCTACCTCCTTCTGCACCATGGCAGGGCGTTGTGTCTGTGAAGCCTACCTCCTTCTGCACCATAGCAGGGCGCTGTGTCTGTGAAGCCTACCTCCTTCTGCACCATGGCAGGGCGCTGTGTCTGTGAAGCCTACCCCCTTCTGCACCATGGCAGGGCGTTGTGTCTGTGAAGCCTACCTCCTGCACCATGGCAGGGCGTTGTGTCTGTGAACCCTACCTCCGTCTGCACCATGGCAGGGCGTTGTGTCTGTGAAGCCTACCTCCTTCTGCACCATGGCAGGGCGTTGTGTCTGTGAAGCCTACCTCCTTCTGCACCATAGCAGGGCGCTGTGTCTGTGAAGCCTACCTCCTTCTGCACCATGGCAGGGCGCTGTGTCTGTGAAGCCTACCCCCTTCTGCACCATGGCAGGGCGTTGTGTCTGTGAAGCCTACCTCCTGCACCATGGCAGGGCGTTGTGTCTGTGAACCCTACCTCCGTCTGCACCATGGCAGGGCGTTGTGTCTGTGAAGCCTACCTCCTTCTGCACCATGGCAGGGCGTTGTGTCTGTGAAGCCTACCTCCTTCTGCACCATAGCAGGGCGCTGTGTCTGTGAAGCCTACCTCCTTCTGCACCATGGCAGGGCGCTGTGTCTGTGAAGCCTACCCCCTTCTGCACCATGGCAGGGCGTTGTGTCTGTGAAGCCTACCTCCGTCTGCACCATGGCAGGGCGTTGTCTCTGTGAAGTCTACCTCCTTCTGCACCATGGCAGGGCGTTGTGTCTGTGAAGCCTACCTCCGTCTGCACCATGGCAGGGCGTTGTCTTTGTGAAGCCTACCTCCTTCTGCACCATGGCAGGGCGCTGTGTCTGTGAAGCCTACCTCCGTCTGCACCATGGCAGGGCGCTGTGTCTGTGAAGCCTACCTCCTTCTGCACCATGGCAGGGCGTTGTGTCTGTGAAGCCTACCTCCTTCTGCACCATGGCAGGGCGTTGTGTCTGTGAAGCCTACCTCCTTCTGCACCATGGCAGGGCGTTGTGTCTGTGAAGCCTACCTCCTTCTGCACCATGGCAGGGCGTTGTGTCTGTGAAGCCTACCTCCGTCTGCACCATGGCAGGGCGCTGTGTCTGTGAAGCCTACCTCCGTCTGCACCATGGCAGGGCGCTGTGTCTGTGAAGCCTACCTCCGTCTGCACCATGGCAGGGTGCTGTGTCTGTGAAGCCTACCTCCGTCTGCACCATGGCAGGGCGTTGTGTCCTCAGCATCTTGACTGTTTGGAAGATGTCCACAGCTCCCTCGTAACGCATCCTCTCCAGAACAATGCTCAGAGTGATGAAGACTCCAGTTCGCCCTACACCCGCACTGCGCACACACACACACACACACACACACACACACACACACACACACACACACACACACACACACACACACACACACACACACACACACACACACACACACACACACACACACACACACACACACGGGTCAAACGAATACCAGCTCTGACCTTACCAATATGACGGCCAGACTAATATTTTGTATTTTATTTCACCTTTATTTAACCAGGTAGGCCAGTTGAGAACAAGTTCTCATTTACAACTGCGACCTGGCCAAGATAAAGCAAAGCAGTGCGACAAAAACAACAACACAGAGTTACACATAAACAAACGTACAGTCAATTACACAGTAGAAAAAGCTATGTACAGTGTGTGCAAATGTAGAGGATTAGGGAGGTAAGGCAATAAATAGGCCACAGACATAACGGATGGCACTGTGATAGACTACATCCAGTTTGCTGAGTAGAGTGTTAGAGGCTATTTTGTAAATGACATCGCCGAATTCAAGGTTGGATAGGATAGTCCGTTTTACGAGGGTATGTTTGGCAGCATGAGTGAAGGATGCTTTGTTGTGAAATAGGAAGCCAATTCTAGATTCAATTTTGGATTGGAAATGCTTAATGTGAGTCTGGAAGGAGAGTTTACAGTCTAACCAGACACCTAGGTATTTGTAGTTATTCTAAGTCAGAACCGTCCAGAGTAGTGATGCTAGTCGGGTGTGCGGGTGCAGGCAGCAATCAGTTGAAGAGCATGCATTTAGTTTTACTAGTATTTAGCAGTTGGAGGCCACGGAAGGAGTGTTGTATGGCATTGAAGCTCTTTTGGAGGTTTGTTAACACAGTGTCCAAAGAAGGGCGAGATGTATACAGAATGGTGTTGTCTGCGGAGATGTGGATCAGATAATCACCAGCAGCAAGAGCGACATCATTGATATATACAGAGAAAAGAGTCGGCCCGAGAACTGAACCCTGTGGCATCCCCATAGAGACTGCCAAAGGTCCAGACAACAGGCCCTCCGATTTGACACACTGAACTCTATCTGAGAAGTAGTTTGTGAACCAGGCGAGGCAGTCATTTGAGAAACCAAGGCTATTGACTCTGCCGATTAGAATGCAGTGATTGATAGAGTCGAAAGCCTTGGCCAGGTCGATGAAGACGGCTGCACAGTACTGTCTTTTATCGATGGCGGTTATGATATCGTTTAGGACCTTGAGCGTGGATGAGGTGCACCCATGACCAGCTCGGAAACCAGATTGCATAGTGGAGAAGGTTCGGAGGGATTCGAAATGGTCGGTGATCTGTTTGTTAACTTGGCTTTCGAAGATTTTAGAAAGGCAGGGCAGGATGGATATACAGTTGAAGTCGGAAGTTTACATACACTTAGGTTGGAGTCATTAAAACTTGTTTTTCAACCACTCCACAAATGTCTTGTTAACAAACTATAGTATTGGCAAGTCGGTTAGGACATCTACTTTGTGCATGACACAAGTCATTTTTCCAACAATTGTTTGCAGACAGATTATTTCACTTCTAAATCACTGTATCACAATTCCAGTGGGTCAGAAGTTTACATACACTAAGTTGACTGTACCTTTAAATAGCTTGGAAAATTCCAGAAAATTATGTCATGGCTTTAGAAGCTTCTGTTAGGATAATTGACATCATCTGAGTCAATTGGAGGTGTACCTGTGGATGCATTTCAAGGCCTACCTTCAAATTCTGTGCCTCTCTGCTTGACATCATGGGAAAATCAAAAGAAATCAGCCAAGACCTCAGAAAAACAATTGTAGACCTCCACAAGTCTGGTTCATCCTTGGGAGCAATTTCCAAATGCCTGAAGGTACCACCTTCATCTGTACAAACAATGGTACGCAAGTATAAACACCATGGGACCACACAACCGTCATACCGCTCAGGAAGGAGACACGTTCTGTCTCCTAGAGATGAACGTACTTTGGTGCGAAAAGGGCAAATCAATCCCAGAACAACAGCAAAGGAGCTTGTGAAGATGCTGGAGGAAACAGGTACAAAAGTATCTATATCCACAGTAAAACGAGTCCTATATCGACATAACCTGAAAGGCCGCCCCGCAAGGAAGAAGCCACTGCTCCAAAACCGCCATAAAAAAATGGGGACAAAGATCATACTTTTTGGAGAAATGTCCTCTGAATGATGAAACAAAAATAGAACTGTTTGGCCATAATAACCATCGTTATGTTTGGAGGAAAAAGGGGGACGCTTGCAAGCCGAAGAACACCATCCCAACCGTGAAGCACAGGGGTGGCAGCATCATGTTGTGGAGGTGCTTTGCTGCAGGAGGGACTGGTGCACTTCACAAAATAGATGGCATCATGAGGATGGAAAATGATCTGTATATATTGAAGCAACATCTCAAGACATCAGTCAGGAAGTTCAAGCGTGGTTGCAAATGGGTCTTCCAAATGGACAGTGACCACAAGCATTCTTCCAAAGTTGTGTCAAAATGGCTTAAGGACAACAAAGTCAAGGTATTGGAGTGGCCATCACAAAGCCCACAAAGCCCTCAACCCTCTAGAAAAAATGTGGGCAGAACTGAAAAAGTGTGTGCGAGCAAGGAGGCCTACAAACCTGACTCCGTTACACCAGTTCTGTTAGGAGGAATGGGCCAAAATTCACCCATCTTACTGTGGGAAGCTTGTGGACGGCAACCCAAAACATTTGACCCAAGTTAAACAATTTCAAGGCAATGCTACCAAATACTAATTGAGTGTATATAAACCTCTGACCCACATGGAATGTGATGAAATAAATAAAAGCTGAAATAAATCATTCTCTCTACTATTATTCTAACATTTCACATTCTTAAAATAAAGTTATGATCCTAACTGACCTAAAACAGGGAATTTGTACTTGGATTAAATGTCAGGAATGATGAAAAACTGAGTTCAAATGTATTTGGCTAAGGTGTATGTAAACTTCCGACTTCAACTATAGGTCTATAACAGTTTGGGTTTAGAGTGTCTCCCCCTTTTTTATCATTATTATTTTTTTTTTTACACCTTTATTTAACTAGGCAAGTCAGTTAAGAACACATTCTTATTTTCAATGACGGCCTAGGAACGTTCTACCTCGACAGATTTTTAACCTTGTCAGCTCGGGGGATCCAATCTTGCAACCTTACAGTTAACTAGTCCAATGCTCTAACACCTGATTACATTGCACTCCACGAGGAGCCTGCCTGTTAGCGAATGCAGTAAGCTAAGGTAAGTTGCTAGCTAGCATTAAACTTATCTTATAAAAAACAATTAATCAATTACTGTCATTGCTCCAATGTGTACTTAACCATAAACATCAATGCCTTTCTTAAAATCAATACATAAGTATTTATTTTTAAACCTGCATATTTAGCTAAAAGAAATCCAGGTTAGCAGGCAATATTAACCAGGTGAAATTGTGTCATTTCTCTTGCGTTCATTGCACGCAGAGTCAGGGTATATGCAACAGTTTGGGCCGCCTGGCTCTTTGCAAACTAATTTGCCAGAATTTTACGTAATTATGACATAACATTTAAGGTTGTGCAATGTAACAGGAATATTTAGACTCATGGATGACACCCATTAGATAAAATATGGAACGGAATAAACGTTTTGTTTTCGAGGTGATAGTTTCCGGATTAGTCAAAGGTGTATGGTTTAGAGAGAAATAGTCGACGCGTTATAATTCCTGTAATAACTTGCGGCTGAACTTGAAAGGGGTTCCTTCGTTATTTTACCGTTCATGTCTTCCATAGAGAATGTCTTGATCTACTTCAAATAAGGTCTGTGTTTCGTGCAGGCTTAAACCGCCTCGACGTTTTGATACCCGTGTAAATCTCACTAGGATAAGGTAACGTTTGTCAACATATTTTCATAAATCCACTCGACAATTTTTTTAATCTTCGCTTATATTTAGCCAATATTGATCAGAGTTACCTTGTCCTATGGATATCTACACAGTTATAAAATTGGCACGGTGGTGTAAGCCTACACGAAACACAGACCTTATTTTAAGTGAATCTAAAAATATCCTATGGAATAAATGAAGGAACCGCTTTTCAGATTTTGCTTGGTGTCATGGGAATTATGACTCGCACTTTGGTCGTCAATTCTTACCATGCCCATTATTAAAATAGGATTTCCTGCATATAGAAATTAAAGTTTTTGTTTTCAACATTCACCACAGGTAACTTAAACTCTATTTTTATTCAAACAGTTGAGAGTATTTGTCTCATAAGCAGACTCTTCAGTATCATTGTCACTTCAGAGCTGTGTGTGTGTGTGTGTGTATTTATGTATTATATTAAGTTAAAATAAAAGTGTTCATTGTTCATTCAGTATTGTTGCAATTGTCATTATTACAAAAATGTGTGTGTGTGTGTATGATATATATATATAATTAAAATAAATAAATAAATCGTCCGATTAATCGGTATCGGCTTTTTTTGTCCTCCAATAATCGGTATCGGCGTTGAAAAATCATAATCGGTCGACCTCTAGACAAAAGGGCTATCTAAGACATGTTGGGCAGGGCTGGGAGCTCTACAGTGAAATAAGACAATAATAACTAACCAAAATAGAAGAAAACAAGGCATATTGACATTAGAGAGAGGCATGTGTAGCCGGGTGATCATAGGGTCCAATGAGCAGCAACAGGTGAGTCAGGGAGCTGTTCAGTAGTCGCTAGTACGCTAGGCGAGCTGGAGACACGGCAATTCAGACAGCTAGTGGGACAGGGCTAGCAGATGGGCCTTCGGCGATGTCACAACGGAAGCCACCTCGGACGATTATGTCGGAAGACCAGTCGCGATGGATCAGCGGGGCTCTGTGTCGGCAATAAAGGGTCCTGGCCAATTGACAAAAGAGTAATTGTAGCCCAATAATTAGCTGGTAGACCTCTTCGGTTAACCGGAAGATGGGCCTAGCTCGAGGCTAGCTCAAGACTAACTGGTGCTTGCTTTGGGACAGAGGCGTTAGCCAGCAGTAGCCACTCAAATGCAGCTAGCTAGCTGCGATGATCCGGTGTAATGGACAAGGGCTTGTGGCAGGAATCTGGTGATGAGGTAGAGAAAAAGCTGTCCGATATGCTCTGGGTTGATATCGCACTGGGCAGACTGGCAGGTATTGACCGAGCTGAAGCTGGCTGGTTTCCGAGTTAACGGTGAAGACCGCTAGCAGTGGCTAACTGACTACTAGCTAGTTAGCTGGCTAACTTCTGATGGGTGTTCTGATTCTAAAGTATAAAAATAGCAGATCCGTACAACATTGGTGAGATTAAAATATATACGAAATATAATGGATTTTTTTTTTTTTTTAACGACTATGTACAAGATGGTACAAGAGAAATACACGTCCGACTGCTACGCCATCTTGGAAAACCTTTATACAGCAGTAATGGGGAATAAGAGATATGGGAAATGCATTGTTAATCAAAACCTATAGCTATTACCTGCAGTGGACACTGATTGGGCCGTCCTGACCAAACTGCTCCTTGGTTTTGTGCACCTGGCCAATGAAGTCGATGAAGCCCTCTCCAGATTTCGGAACTCCCTGCTCTGGCCAATCAGTGAACTGGAACTGACGAACTGTCCGCGATTGGCCATCCTAATGGGAGAGTGGAAGGAAGAAGAAGTGACATACAACCTTCCTTCCTCCTTATTGTTACCGGTAAACACTGCTCTCTGTACGTGATTGGAAAAGTGAAAGCAAGATTTCCCTCCTACTGCTTTTACCAATCAAACTATTCTACTATCTATTCAGAAAGAGTTATGTTTTCTAGTAAGGTTGCAGGTCTGGTTATGGTTTTTGACCACCTACCCTCCTCATCTTCTCTCCGTCTGATCTATGTGTGTATAAATCCTGTCTGCCTGGCTCTGGAGCCTGTCTGTCTGTAGCCAATTACATATTTTCTCTGCTCAGACAACCTGACTCCACAGAGATCAATACAACATCTGTTAATGGGCCGTCAGGACAGGCTTATCAACGGCACACACACACACACACACACACACACACACACACACACACACACACACACACAGAGGAAGGCACACACAGAGGAAGGCACACACACACACACACACACACACACACACAGAGGAAGGCACACACAGAGGAAGGCACACACACACACACACACACACACACACACACACACACACACACACACACACACTCACTCACTCACACGTTCAGGGCGTTAGGAGAGGACAGGGTTGACTAGAGTAATCTACGGTGGGTCGATTGAACATGCTAGCTGCCAGGGCCCTCACAAACTCCCCTGATAGATGGACGATAAGGGGGAGAGGTGACTGATTGCAATATAAAATACCCTACAAAAGGGATAAGTAATTCGCAGTTACATTTACAACACACACACAAGCATGAATAGTCACGCGTCATTAACCTTGACTTGTCTGAAGAGAATAGAGAGTACTGTGGAAATGTTGCACACACAAAAACACTCACACACTCAGACTCACACACACACACACACACACATACTCACCCTTGCGTCAGTGACTTTGAACTCTCTGAGGATGTACTGGGGCATGTTGTATTCAGCCATGGGATCCACTACAAAGTACTGGTACCTGGCTGAACGCTCCGCGGGCCAGTACTGATGGCACTTCTCCTGCAGAGACACACAGAGGAACAGAGATGGCACGTGTGTGTATGTGTGTGAGTAGGTGGGTGCTTGCGTGCATGTGTGTGCGTAACCTTACCCGTCCCATCTCTCTCAGTTTAGTGAGCATGACAACGATGGTAGAGTTGTGTTCCCACAGCATTCTCCAGAAGTCTTCTGTGGTCTCAGCCAGTGGACCCTGGGTGGCGATGTAACCTCTCTGCTGCCTATAACCACACGGACACAATCCTTAATTAATAGACCATAAAGATAAAACTAGCAAGTATAACATAGCTTATCAGACCTGGTCCAAGTCAAGATGGTGGACAGTTTGTGGCACAGATTCGAACTTCCTCTGGTTTTATATCTATGCAAAAGCAATTTAGTAATGGAACATTGTCTTGAATTTGGATGTCTATTCTACTATTTATATTTATATGGTTGAGACGTACCTGTATCCATCGATGTAGCTGGCGTTGATGTAGTCTGAGCCCTCCAGGCCTCTGATTGGCTGCAGACAGACACGGGTGGTCTCGTAGGGCATGATGTTGACCAGGCGGTTCTTGAACTTGTTACACGGCAGGTTGGCACTGACGAACCGAGACGTGTGGGCTTTTGTGTTGGCCAGACGCTGAAGGAGAGAGAGGAAAATAGAGAGGGAGAGATACAGAGAGGATTGCTTTTTGAAGCATTGTACTACACCAAAACAAATTTCTGATTGTGAACCTATTTCTGACTGGCATATCTCTGTATTTGAACTATATTTCTACATGTCTCTATTCCATCCACTATATTTCTATGCTACAGTATCCACTGTGTTTATATGTTCACCTTGAACTCCAGCTCCATGCCGGTGACGTGCTCTCCATTCTCCACCTGGCCCAGCTTCTGCATGTAGGAGAACAGGCTCCTGGCCGCCACCTCCGTGTTCCCACAAGCCACTGCTTCCAGCAGCGCCTCGTGGATGAAGCCGTACTGGTCCTCCGTCTGCACCATGTAGTTCCGCTGTGACCTCATCAGGGTCACGTGACCGTAGACGTCGGCCGTGCGCTCGTGTCTGATTCTCTCCAGCATGGCGTCGATCACGATGAAACAGCCGGTGCGGCCCACCCCCGCACTGAGAGAGAGAAATAGGGGGGGGGGGGGTCTGAGCTATCAGTGGTCATTCGTCAGGACAGCCTGTCATGTATGGGTGGATCCAGGGGGTGGGTGTGTGTGTGTGTGTGTGTGTGTGTGTGTGTGTGTCACATGTTTGTGGTATATTTGTGTGTGTGTGTGTGCGTGCGTGTCACATGTTTGTGGTATATTTGTGTGTGGGTATGTGTGTGCTTGTGTGTCCTCCTACCTGCAGTGTGCGATGACAGGACCTGCGTCAGGGGGGTTGCAGGCTTTAACCCTGCGTAGGAAGGCAAGGAACGGGGTGGGGTACTCTGGTACTCCGTGGTCCGGCCAGGCAGTGAACTGGAACTGACGCACCTCCCTCCGTTCACTACTACCACTCTGAGAGAAGGGAGAGGAGAGCATTATTAGTGCCATCGCCATTACTACTGTACGAGACACAGCACAAGGGAGAGAGGGGTACTTTCAGAAACCAAACAAAAGAATCTGTGTTCTCCCCATGTACTTGATAATTATTATGCTTCCAAACATTACATAACATATGAATTGACATACAGTGTATTTGGAAAGTATTCTGACTCCTTCCCCTTTTCTACATTTTGTGACGTTACAGCCTTACTCTAAATGGATTAAATACATGTTTTCACTCATCAATCTACATACAATACCCCATAATGACAAAGAGAAAACACGTTTTTATATTTCTTTGCACATTAAATACAAATAAAAAACATACATACAGTTGAAGTCGGAAGTTTACATACACCTTAGCCAAATACATTTGAACTCAGTTTTTCACAATTCCTGACTAATTTAATCCTAGTAAAAATTCCCTGTCTTAGGTCAGTTAGGATCACCACTTTATTTTAAGAATGTGAAATGTCAGAATAATAGTAGAGAATGATTTATTTCAGCTTTCATCACATTCCCAGTGTGTCAGAAGTTTACATACACTCAATTAGTATTTGGTAGCATTGCCTTTGAATTGTTTAACTTGGGTCAAATGTTTTGGGTAGCCTTCCACAAGCTTCCCACAATAGGTTGGGTGAATTTTGGCCCATTCCTCCTGACAGAGCTGGTGTAACTGAGTCAGGTTTGTAGGCCTCCTTACTCGCACATGCTTTTTCAGTTCTGCCCACAAATGTTCTATAGGATTGAGGTCAGGGCTTTGTGGTGGCCACTCCAATACCTTGACTTTGTTGTCCTTAAGCCATTTTGCCACAATTTTGGAAGTATGCTTGGGGTCATTGTCCATTTGGAAGACCCATTTGCAACCAAGCTTTAACTTCCTGACTGATGTCTTGAGATGTTGCTTCAATATATCCACATTACTTTCCATAATCATGATGCCATCTATTTTGTGAAGTGCACCAGTCCCTCCTGCAGCAAAGCACCCACACAACATGATGCTGCCACCCCTGTGCTTCACGGTTGGGATGGTGTTCTTCGGCTTTCAAGCGTCTCCCTTTTTCCTCCAAACATAACGATGGTCATTATGGCCAAACAGTTCTATTTTTGTTTCATCAGACCAGAGGACATTTCTCCAAAAAGTATGATCTTTGTGCAGTTGAAAAACGAGTTTTAATGACTCCAACCTAAAAGTATCTAAACTTCTGACTTCAAATGTAAGTATTCAGACCCTTTGCTATGAGACTCGAAATTGAGCTCAAGTGCATCCTGTTTCCATTGATCATCCTTGAGATGTTTCTACAACTTGATTGGAGTTCACCTGTGGTAAATTAGATTGATTGAACATGATTTGGAAAGGCACACACCTGTCTATATAAGATCCCATAGTTGAAGGAGCCTGAAGAACAGAGTGGCCTCGATATTATTCTTAAATGGAAGAAGTTTGGAACCACCAAGACTCTTCCTAGAGCTGGCCGCCCGGCCAAACTGAGCAATCGGGGGAGAAGGACCTTGGACAGGGAGGTGACCAAGAACCCAATGGTCACTCTGACAGAGTTCCTCTGTGGAGATAAGAGAACCTTCCAGAAGGACAACCATCTCTGCAGCACTTCACCAATCAGGCCTTTAATTTAGAGTGGCCAGACGGATGCCACTCCCCAGTAAAAAGCACATGACAGCCTGCTTGGAGTTTGCCAAAAGGCACCTAAAGGACTCTCAGACCATGAGGAACAAGATTGTCTGGTCTGATGAAACCAAGATGAAACTCTTTGGCTCTCCAGAGCGCTCAGGACCTCAGACTGGGGCGAAGGTTCACCTTCCAACAGGTTCACCTTCCAACAGGACAACGACCCTAAGCACACAGCCAAGACAACACAGGAGTGGCTTCGGGACAAGTCTCTGAATGTCCTTGAGTGGCCCAGCCAGAGCCCGGACTTGAACCCAATCAAACATCTCTGGAGAGAGACCTGAAAATAGCTGTGCACCAACGCTCCCCATCCAACCTGACAGAGTTTGAGAGGATCTGCAGAGAAAAATGGCGGAAACTCCCCATATACAGGTGTGCCAAGCTTGTAGCGTCATACCCAAGAAGACTTGAGGCTGTAATCGCTGCAAAAGGTGCTTCAACAAATTACTGAGTAAAGGGTCTGAATACTTATGTAATGTGATATATCAGTTTTTAGCTTTGTCATTATGGGGTATTTTGAGTAGATTGATGAGGGGATTTTTTATTTATTTTTTATTCATTTTTTTTTTTAAAGGAAAAAGTCAAGGGGTCTGAATACTTTCCCGAATGCACTGTATGTACTCTATATTCATAACTGATATATTAATAATGTACTTCAAAGCACTTAAAAGTCATCTGGCCTAGTTTCTGTGTGTTTTGAGACACTGCCTGGTTGGGGCTCTAGTTCCTAGATTAGTACAGTATTCAGGAAGTAGTGTGATTCTAACAGTGATAATCTCTCTGTAACAGTGCATCATGACAGGTTCAGGCTGAATTGCTGACTGGATAGAACCAATGCTCCATTAACTGCAGTGTAATCACCTTCCCCTTTGCTCTCTGCTGTTTTCTCACAGGGTGACAGTCGAGATTTGAATTCAAATCCCTTCAAATTGTTTCTGGTTCATTAGCTGGCTGAGAGTGTAGAAGTGTCATGGGGCATGACAGTAAATTAATCAAGAGCAAATGGCGCTGGATTTACCAAGATGAACAGAAGAATAGAAAGGGGGGAGTGGGAGAAGATAAAAGAGAACAGGGGAGGTGAGGTGGAGTTTGTGTGTGTGTGTGTGTTACCCACACACCCATGAGGACAAAGGCTATGTTAAGTTTAGGGGTTAGTTTTAAGGTTAGGGTTACAATTAGGGTTAGGGTTAGAATTAGGGTTAGGGGTTAGTGGTTAAGTTTAGGGTTTGGGTTAAGGTTATGGGTATGGTAAGGGTTAGTGTTATGTTTAGGGTTTGGGTTAAGGTTAGGGACATGGTAAGGGTTAGTGTTATGTTTAGGGGTTAGGGAAAATCGGATTTGAATATAAATAAATTGTAGGTCCCACGAAGATAGAAGAACATAACATGGGTGTGTGTGTGTGTGTGTGTGTGTGTGTGTGTGTGTGTGTGTGTGTGTGTGTGTGTGTGTGTGTGTGTGTGTGTGTGTGTGTGTGTGTGTGTATGAGTGCCTGTGCCCGTACGCGCATGCATGTGTGTGTGTACTGACCTTGTGCAGGGAGAAGGTGCGCACGCAGAAGGTGGCCAGTTCCATAGTGTCCAGTAGGGTGACCTGGGTCATCCCATAGGTCTCTGAACCACGGGTCGGCCAGTACTGGTCACACTTTACCTACAGAAGGAAACTTTCATCAGCATCATTGTTATCAAAATCATCCTTGTCAGTAATCTCATCAGCAGCAGCTCATCTTCATCATCGTCTTCAATGTCGACGTTATCATCATCGTCATTGCCATTTTCATTAAAAAAAACATCTTCTGATAATCAAAAGAGACTAATCCATTAGCCTAATTGTCTTGACCTACTTAGATATCTAAATATGGCTCTGATGCTAAAATGACTGTCAGTGCCTTTCAATGGATGGCAGCAGATTACAGCTGATGACAGTACCCTATCATCCTCAGCGGATGACTCATGACTGTGGCCTAAAAAGTGCCCTATAGTGGATGATAGCCTTCCAGTAACCTTCAGTGACTTACAGTATTGGATGACACTGAGTAGATGACAGTGCCCTACCGTGGATGACAGAGCCCTTCTGACCTACAGCAGTGAATGACAGTGCCCTTCAATAGTGGATGACATGAGTGACATGACTGCACATTACAATGAATGACAGAGCCCTAGCGGCTGAGTGTTGCCCTACAGTACACTCTTTGAAAAGAAGGTGCTACCTGGTACCAAAAAGTGTTCTCCTATGGAGACAAACAAAGAACCCTTATTCTCTAAGTGAGTGGATGAGTGTTGCCCTACAGTAGATAATAACGATGAGTGGATGAGTGTTGCCCTACAGTAGATAATAACAATGAGTGGATGAGTGTTGCCCTACAGTAGATAATAACGATGAGTGGATGAGTGTTGCCCTACAGTAGATAATAACGATGAGTGGGTGAGTGTTGCCCTACAGTAGATAATAACGATGAGTGGATGAGTGTTGCCCTACAGTAGATAATAACGATGAGTGGCTGAGTGTTGCCCTACAGCAGATAATAACGATGAGTGGATGAATGTTGCCCTACAGTAGATAATAACGATGAGTGGATGAGTGTTGCCCTACAGTAGATAATAACGATGAGTGGATGAGTGTTGCCCTACAGTAGATAATAACGATGAGCGGATGAGTGTTGCCCTACAGTAGATAATAACGATGAGTGGATGAGTGTTGCCCTACAGTAGATAATAACGATGAGTGGATGAGTGTTGCCCTACAGTAGATAATAACGATGAGTGGGTGAGTGTTGCCCTACAGTAGATAATAACGATGAGCGGATGAGTGTTGCCCTACAGTAGATAATAACGATGAGTGGTTGAGTGTTGCCCTACAGTAGATAATAACGATGAGTGGATGAGTGTTGCTCTACAGTAGATAATAACGATGAGTGGATGAGTGTTGCCCTACAGTAGATAATAACGATGAGTGGTTGAGTGTTGCCCTACAGTAGATAATAACGATGAGTGGATGAGTGTTGCCCTACAGTAGATAATAACGATGAGTGGATGAGTGTTGCCCTACAGTAGATAATAACGGTGAGTGGATGAGTGTTGCCCTACAGTAGATAATAACGATGAGTGGGTGAGTGTTGCCCTACAGTAGATAATAACGATGAGTGGATGAGTGTTGCCCTACAGTAGATAATAACGATGAGTGGATGAGTGTTGCCCTACAGTAGATAATAACGATGAGTGGATGAGTGTTGCCCTGTCCCTCCCCCTCTCACCCGTGACTTCTCCTCCAGGCGAGTCATCATGACCACGGAGGCTGCTCTCTGTTCCCACACCATCCTCCAGAAGTCCCCGAACGTCTCCGCCAGCGGGCCCTGTGTGGCGATGTAGGCATTCTGCTTCCTGTAGCCGTCAATGTAGTTAGCATTGATGTAGTCACTACCCAGGATACCTGAATATGGAGAGGGAGGAAGAGAGGAGAGTTGTTGAGATTTCTATTCACTTCGATTTCTATTACTTTTAGTCAAGGACTATGCTCTTTCTGGGTCTGTCCATGTATCTGGGTCTGTTCGTATCTGGGTCTGTTCGTATTTGGGAACAGATGTCGATTTATCAATCAGATGTCGATGTATCAATCAGATTTTTTTCTATCAAACAATATCAGACATGTTATTCATCATTTACAATGATTTCATGTCTTACGAGTGAGGCCAACATCTCGAAAGCTGTACACTGTACCCAGAGACGTCATGCCCATAGGGGGCACAGGGGCACGTGCCCCCTCAGATGAGTCCCGTATAATTTTTTTTAAATATATATTTAAAAAAAAAAATTTTGGGTTACATTTTGGGTTTTGTTTCTCTTTAATACTACTAGCCACCTAGCAAATTTATGAAGTTGGCTTTAGCTAGCCCAGATAGGTTCCCAATCGTCTAAGCTCATAACTAGCTACCAATCCATTCCTTTCAATCCTTTACCCAGATTTGACCACCAGTTTGGAGTATACAGACAGCTCAAGATATATGCTTAGATATGCAGAGAACATATTATTATATGAAATGAAGCGTAATGAAAAATTCTCCAACTTACAGACGGGGGACCCCCATCCAGACCCCCCCCCCCCCAGCCATCCTCACATACTTTGTGCCACCTCAGATTTTTGGGGTGCATGACACCCTGACTGTACCTGGACTTGAACCCTCTATTGGAGCGAGGACGACGCGAGTGTGATCGTAGGCGATGACGTTAGCATAGCGGTTCTTGGGCTTGTTCACCTCCAGGTTGGAGTGCTCCCAGGTAAACTGCTGACCAGGGTCAATGGACTGGAGAGACCAGGAAACAGAGATGAAGAGTTACAGGATTTCCACATCAGTTGCAATTAAAATCTAATTGAGAGCACCCATTAAGTAGAATTTTTGAAAATGCTATGATGAAGATCAAGGATTATAGGATAGGATCCCATCTTCGTTTGCAAGGGGCAATTGGTACACTTTGAGGAATAACCCTATCCCTAGGCACTGTATAGTATTGTATGTAAGAGTGATGTTCATCCGTTCCTCCATGCTACATCTCTCACCTCGTACTCCTGAGACAGACGCAGGTTGTCGTTGGCCTTGAGCAGCTCTGTGTGTTCAGCCAGCTCTGTGATGGGGATGGGAGGGTGGCTCATCATACCTACAGGACAGGGACAAGGGTTCAAAGTAGGAGGTCAGACGTCAAGGGTCATTATGAGGGCTCTCTGTGTGACTAAGCGGGGTTCGAACCCAGTTTGTCAGTGCGACTCAAGACTGAGTTAAGCTCCATCCTGTATAGGCATTAGCCTTGGAAGCTTACACAAGACTCAGGGGGCAGACTCAGTGATTTGGAGGACCCAAGCAGAGGCCAGTCTAAAGCACCCCCCTTTTATAGTAAATACATGTAATTTAACTGTAAAAATATATGCCCTTTTAATGTGCCATGAACACAACCAGTCATGATGTTTTCATCTGATTATTAAAAACACTCACATCCAAACAGTGCACTGTGCACCCGCCAACTTCCTTGAATTAGCAAGTGGCTGAAACTATCTCACCGGAGAAAGCATCCGAGCGAGCGAAACAGCGCCCCTCTGTCTTACTACATGTAGCACATGTATCTAATGCTGTCTGGCCAAAAAAGAGTATGACATGTCATAATACACGGGCTACACATACATGTCCTCTACCTCGGCGACGATGGCAGTATTTTCAGCAGCACCTGTCTTTTTACTAAAGAAGTTCCATTGCATCCCGCTAGAGGGGTTGGGTTTCTACTAAGCTAACATATGGAATTGTTTTAACATCATCATACCAAGGATCATTTAACTATTTGATTTAGACTTTTAGGACCCCTGTA